>NC_084757.1:20550393-20647893 GCF_033978785.1 Entelurus aequoreus
AAAAACATATTTTACTATGAGAAATCACATGTTTGGGGCATTTTGCCCAACCCTTTTAGCATATGTGAGGAATGATTACCGTAACTTGACACAATAATATTGGCAAATCCATAGCAATCGTCATTGTTTACTTTGAAGTGGGCCTATATGTTAGGACCTAAAGAGAAAGTACACATATCCTGTAATCTTTTCAAGAACTGCTCAACAATGATGCTGCAAACTGCAAATATGTATTTTGACCACAGTCAGGTAAAGTAACATATCACAGTAGTCAACAATGACATGCAGTACAAATACTAATTTGAGACAAATAAAAAGGTTTGAACAAAAATCTGGAGATAAATAACAATTACAGCACAGGGTATAGGCTACATGTGCAGAATTGGGCAGCAGCAAGGTTTGAAAAAAAATCTGGAGATAAAGATGTGTGTATCACAATCCTAATGTGTGTGTAAAGTGTGAAAATGGGTGTATCACAATCATTATCTGTGTGCAAGATGTGAAGATGTGTGTATCACAATCCTTATATGTGTGCAAGATGGGAAGGAGTGTGTAAAGCATTGTGTGTAATCCATCCATCCATTTTCTACCACTTGTCCCTTTCGGGGTCGCGGGGGGTGCTGGAGCCTATCTCAGCTGCATTCGGGCGGAAGGCGGGGTACACCCTGGACAAGTCGCCACCTCATCACAGGGCCAACACAGATAGACAGACAACATTCACACTCACATTCACACCCTAGGGCCAATTTAGTGTTGCCAATCAACCTATCCAATACTTAGCAAAAACTGTGAAGAAGAGTCTATGCCAGTGGTTCTTAACCTTGTTAGAGGTACCGAACCCCACCAGTTTCGTATGCGCATTCACCGAACCCTTCTTTAGGGAAAAATAAAATGTTTTTTTTTCTTCAAATTCAAGACAAAGTTATATGTTTTTGGTAACACTTTAGTATGGGGAACATATTCTAAGTAACAAAGACTTAATTTAGAGTTACTTGGTTAGGGTTAGGGTTAGAGGGTTAGGGCCAGGGTTAGAGGGTTAGAGTTATAATAAGGCCATGCCGAATAAGGCATTAATAAGTACTTAATAATGATTAGTTAAGAGCCAATATGTTACTAATTTGCAGGTTAATAAGCAACTAATTAATGGTGAATATGTTCCCCATACTAAAGTGTTACCATGTTTTTTTACTGGTGCACAAAATGAACCGTGCATGAACATCACCTTGTTCAAACAACAAAACCAACACAGTGCATAAACTCACAACAAATTACACACCTGCAAATCAGTGTGACTTCTGCTGTTGTCGTATCCGTAATACGCCGATAGGGAGAAGTTTTTATTTACACGATGAGTCGGGTGTGTTTGACCTCCGCCGAACCCCTGAGCCCGACTCACCGAACCCCTAGGGTTCGATCGAACCCAGGTTAAGAACCACTGCTCTATGCCTAATGTTAGGCAAATCTGCCCAGTGGTTTTGTTTACTGTGTGTAGACTTTTGTTAACTGTGTGAAAATGTAAAAGTCAGTGTGCAAGCAATTGGAAAATACTGTATTCATGCTCTCTGCTATGCCAGTGTGGACTTGTGTCATTTTGTACCAGCTAACAGTGGACTCACGTTATTCTGTATAAACCAAGGACTTGCAAAACAGGAAATAAGATGCAAAAAAAAAAAATTTCAGGACAGAAACCAACAACACCCAGAAAATATCATGCAAATACACGATAAGGGATTTTATTTTTTTTTTATTCTTGAGCTCTGTAATCACTGTGGGAAGAAAAACCTACAGTGGCTCAGCAACTGAGGATACCGCCGTTTTTTTTTGTTTTTTTTTGCATTGGAAATTGGTTGGAAACATCCCACAGCTCAACTCAAGTGTGACTCAGCACAGTAAAGCAAAAGTGAATTCATCTCATTCACGTCCTGTATACTCTCTGACCCCCGCCAGTCGCCCTCCCTCTTGTCATGCATCCATAAAGCATTCTTAAACACTTTAGCGCTCCTTTGTGTCTCGCTAGGCTGGAGGTTAACACAAGCGCTACTTGACAGAAAGAGAAAAGGTCCAGGAGGGCAATGGGGGCTTAGGTCCTGAGAGGGAAATGAGGTCCTGGCAGTACATCTTTTCTCAGCGGAGGGCAGCGACTCAGAGCACAGCGGTGGGTGTCTGCCGCTGAGCCCTAGGTGAGGAATCGGGTGGTGTTTGTTGCCACGGTTCACGAGCGAGGAACCCCCCTTAGCTCCCCCCACCCGTCCAACCCACCACCTCTTTGACAGCCTCGTTTGATGTGGTCGGCCCCTGTCGGTGGCTGGCTCTTTGCACTGGTGTGACAGTCATTGCCGGGTGAGTGACTGTCAATGCCCGGGCCAACAAAAGAGGAGAAGACAAGCATTCATGGGGCCTGATAATGGCCGGGCTAGGACAAGACTGCCATTCTGGTACACTTTGATCGTGTGGATTCTTGTGCACACCTTTGTAGGGGCTCCTTATTTGTTTAACAGATGGAGAGAGGGTTCCCTTTGAAACCGCTTCACCTGGCCACAGTAACATGATGGAGACGATGTTAAAGGCCTCCGCAATGTGTTTGTGTGCGGGCGTGACGCCGGCACCACTTACATGGAGTCACTGACCTTTGTCATGTGGACAGAAGCGCTAACGACCCTGTTATTCTTCACTTTAGATGATATCCGGGACAGAGAAGGGTTGAGTTCAGAGGTGAATTGTAAACGTTGTCCAACAAATAAAGCTCAGATTGACTGACGCATGCCTGTGAACGCCAGCTTTGTTACATGAACTCCATTGTGTGTGAACAGCGCCGACACGGAATTAGGGGGCGGACAAAGTTGACCTGGGGTAGTAGGAGTCAGGACACCACCTATAAAGTAAGGATATTCCAACGGTATTAAGCTTGTCCTCAGTGCTGAACTTTGTAGAACTTGCACCTGGCTCGCTGACAACAAGCTATCCATACACTTGGGTAAAACGGAATCCATCCTGTTTGGGTCCCACATCAACCTTAAGAAAGTCAATGACTTCACTGTAAAAGTGGGTGACATTGTTATCACCAGGAAAGATGAGGTCACCTACCTAGTTTCCATTCTAGAGGCTAATCTTTCCTGTGATAAAATGGCAACCAAGGTAATCAAAAAGGTCAACCAACGAACGAGATTTCTCTATAGAATCTCCTCTCTGGTCAACAAAAGCACCATGAGGATTCTGGCGGGAACTCTCGTTCAACCCTTTTTCGATTACGCATGCACCTCCTGGTACCCTAGCACCTCCAAAACCCTCAAATGTAAACTCCAAGCATCCCAGAACAAGCTAGTCAGATTACTTCTAGACCTCCACCCCAGATCCCACCTCACTCCTACCCACTTCTCCAAAGTGGACTGGCTCAGGGTGGAGGACAGAGTAAAACAACTTGCACTGAGCCTAGTCTATAAAATCCACTACACCTCCCTGATACCGAAGTACATGTCAAATGACCGCCATAACCACAACACCAGGGGGAGCTCCACTAACCACTTTAAACCCAGATTCCGATCTAACAAAGGTCTTAACTCATTCTCTTTCTTGTTGCTGTCAGGAAGTGTTGGTGACGAACCCCAAGATGCAGAAATGGCAGGAAAACATGATTTTAATGTCCAAACGAAAATGCAGGAAAACAGGAACCAGGAACAAGGCAAACTGGAGACAGCAAACAGGAAACAGGATACAAAATACGAGGAACCAGGAGACAGCAAACCGCAAACAGCTAGCAATAGTCCAGCACTGACTAGAGGGCGAGGCAGGTATAAATAGTTAACCTGACTCTCGCCAGACCCTTGTAGTTCGCTGAGCTCCACATAAGGATCTGGGCTCGAAGGCATTGCAAACTCCTTCAAGATAGCAAAAAATAATGAACTAATCAGGATCGCCGGGCGGGATTTCATAGATGTAACGTAGCGCCGAAGCGACTGTTTGATTCAAACAACAATGGAGGCACGCAGCCCTCGCTGCGTCGTGTGGTGACATCGATTCTGCTATTGCAACTGTTTTGTTGAATCTATCGAATATTATTTCTTTAAAAGATGAACAGAGAACGGTTTTGAAGGCATTTATTTGTGGCAAGGATGTTTTGGCTCTTCTTCCGACCGGGTTTGGATTTCCCATCAGCGTCAAGGGTTGATTTCGATGTGAGTGGTTGAAGTAACACGTCATTCAAGATAACGGACAAGTGGTTTATCCAATCACATACAATTATTTTTTTTACAAGGCCCCACCTTCTGAAATACATCTCCTATTGAGAACTCCCAGATCCTTGTGTGGAGCTCAGCGAACTACAAGAATCTGGCGAGAGTCAGGTTAATAAATAGTATTCTGATTGGCAATTGCCACTAGGTGTGCCAGGCTGCCAATCAGGTACAGGTGAGGGAAACACGCGCTCAGGGAGACGTGCAGGAACAGGAACCAAAATAAGAGCGCTGACAGGAAATAAAACACAAACAGAGGAAAACCCAAACATAACCAAACTGTCAGGACAAGCCTGACAGTTGCTGTCCGACAAAGTATTTTACGCGCCACACCAGACGTTGACGCCAACACGCCACACATCTAACTACAGTGGTACCTCGACTGCCGAGTATTTTGAGATAAGAGTTGTCTCTCGGCTATTTGTTTAAGTTGTGAGCAAAAATTTTAGTTACAAGCATCCCACTGCGAGTTGAAAGTAAGGTCCACCCAAAGCATTTGTTTTCGCTAGCAATAACTTAATTTAGCATAGCTTTGTTTTCCAATCAATGGGATGGAGAAAACGAGTGTAAAGGGCCCCAGGAGTCGATGAAATCCACTCGGAGTTCCTGAGGGCTCTGAATGCTGTGGGGCTGTTGTGTTTCACAGGACTTTGCAGAATTGCATGGACTTCGGGTGCGGTGCCTCTGGATTGGGAGACCGGGGTGGTGGTTCCTCTCTTTAAGAAAGGGAACCCCAGGGTGTGTTCCAAGTCTCGCGGGATCACAGTCCTCAGCCTTTCTGGTGAGGTCTATTCAGGTGTACTGGAGAGGAGGCTATGCTGGACCTTGGATTCAGGAGGAGTAGTTTGGTTTTCGTCCTCGTTGTGGAACTGTGGACCAGCTCTATACTCTTGGCAGGGTTTTTGAGGGTACATGGGAGTTTGCCCAACCAATCTACTGCTTTGTGGACTTGGAGAAGGCATTTGACCGTGTCCCTCAGGAAATCCTGTTGGGAGGGTTACGAGAGTATATTTGTGGCGGCCCCGCTTCCCTGTATGATCGGTTTCAGAGCTTGGTCCGCATTGCCGGCAATAAGTTGGACCTATTTTAAGTGAGTGTTGGACTCCGTCAGGGCTGCCCTTGGTCACCAATTCTGTTCATAACTTTTTTGGACAGAATTTATAGGCCCAGTCAGGGCATTAAGTGGATTTGGTTTTGTGGCTGCAGGATTTAGGTCTCTGCTTTTTGCAGATGCTGTGGCTTCATCTAGCCAGGATATTCAGCTCTCACTTGAACGTTTTGCATTTGAGTGTGAAGCAACTGGGATGAAAACCAGCACCCCCAAGTCCGAGCCCATGGTTCTTGTCCGTAAAAGGGTGGAGTGCCATCTGATTCTGCCCAAAGTGGAGGAGTTCAAGTACCCGGGGCTCTTGTTCAGTGAGGGAAGAGTGGATCTTGAGATCGACAGGTGGATGGGTGCGGCGTCTGCAGTGATGCAGACTCTTTATTGGTCCGTCGTGGTGAAGAAGGAGCTCAGCTGGAAGGCAACAAATTCAATTTATCGATCAATCTACTATCCTAACCTTAGAGTAACCTTAGACCTTAGTCGCTGCTCCTTCACAATGAGATGAGCCGGATGAGGTGGTTTGGTCATCTGGTCAGAATGTCCCCCGGTAGGAGGCCACGGGGAAGACCCAGGAGACATTGGAGAGACAGCTGGCCTGGGAATGCCTTGGTATCCCCTGGAAAGAGCTGGACGAAGTTGCTGGGGAAAGGGAAGTCTGGATTTCTCTACTTAAGTTGCTGCTCCAGTGACCCAACTTCGGATAAGCGGAAGAAGATGGATGAAAGGTCTTTTATTACTGACATATTTTAATTAAACAAAGCCATTTTTCAAATCCTTACAATCTTCATAGAGGTTGTGGCCATAAACAACCACATATTGTTTATGCTACGGTCACAAGTATCCAATGGTTTGATTGCCACATGCCATGTTGCTGTGTAAAGTGCACACAGTTGTGGCAATATCCCGCCTTGCTGGGCTCTGTACGAAAGGTCTTTGGTAAATATGTGGCACTACTGTAATGGCTCAGATGTGTACATTTCGAGGCATTTCCCTGTGTGAAAGGTCATTGATAGACGCATGAGGCACATTCACACCCTTTTACTGCAATCTTGTCAACAATTGTTGGTGTCCAACATGTATTTCTTACGCCACACCTGACATTGGCATCCTGACATTGCCCTGTCATTGTGTGAAAGCGCACACAGTTTTCCCAAAAATTATATTTTGACATTTCTATGGGATCTTTGTATATAATAGGCTACCATTTGTCTTGTGGTCATCTTTAGATTGTGTTTCCATGTGCCACATCTTTATCTGAGGTGAAACGTCTAAGGCCAGCTGGTAGCTGTTAACTGATCGCCCTCAAATTTTAAGGGATTTTCGGATTGTACGAATGCCAAATATGGTGTGTTTTTAACCATTTGGCTTCCAGGGATAATTGCCCTGCATTACAGCAAGCTATCTATTGATTGTGATTGACGTCCCACCCAAGATGTTTGCGGTAGTGGAGGTTAGAGGTCAAATTAAGGGATACATAGTTCTTGTTAGCATTCGCCAGTTGTACATTTCAACAGCTTTGACATATCTACTTGCTTTATCATATTTTGCTGAGTGTACTGATGTAGTTATTCTCAATATATTATCAATGTAAGACTATTTTCCAGCATCAATATACAACACAAATAACTATTTCTCATCACAATAAACACTGTCTGGAACCGTCCATTACAGCCAGACTGAATAAATATTCAGCCTTTTACTGGACTTCTGTGACTCACACTTCACTTAGTGGGGTTTCCCAACACACTTTCAAGAAGTGACTCATTTGAAATGACTAAAGATGTAATTCTAGTGTGTACAAGTGCCTCTTAATTGAAAACAATCATGTATCACTAAGAGATAAAGTGATGACGGGTCAAAGTCGGTGTTCAGCCATTAGTCTTATTGCTACTTTCGTGGTCAACTCTGGTCTTGTCCCGTGCAGGATGAAGACATGTAGATTATTGTATAAAGTGCCTTGTGAAAAGTATAATATTGTCCTAGTGTTGTCCCGATACCAATATTTTGGTACGGTACCAGTACCAAAATTATTTATATACTTTTCGGGACTACTCTAAATAAAGGGGACCACAAAAAATTGCATTATTGGCTTTATTTTAACAAAAAATCTTACGGTACATTAAAGTTTGTCCTTAAATACAGTCTTGAACATACAAGACAACTCGTATTTTATTAGTAAGTAAGCAAACAAAGGCTCCTAATTTAGTCTGCTGACATATGCAGTAATATATTGTATCATTTTACATTCTATTGTTTTGTCCAAATGATCAAGGACAAGTGGTAGAAAATGAATTATTAATCTACTTGTTCATTTACTGTTAATATAAAGTTAAAGTTAAAGTACCACTGATAGTCACACACACACTAGGTGTGGTGAAATTACCCTCTGCATTTGACCCATCCCCTTGTTCCACCACCTGAGAGGTGAGGGGAGCAGTGAGCAGCAGCAGTGGCCACGCTCAGGAATAATTTTAGGTGATTTAACCCTCAATTCCAACCCTTCTGGTGGACCGGTACTTTTCAGAGGCGGTATATGGTTCATTAGTATCGCGGTACTATACTAATACCGGTATACCGTACAACCCAAGTCCCTATTGATCCAAATGTAAGAAGAACCCAAATAGAAGACAACACCTGACACACAATTTTTGTACAAATGCTGTATAGTTTAAGACAAAAACAGTTTGATGACTGTGCCTCATTGAATAACATGATCTTAAAATAGCCTCTTTACTTCCTTTATGTTGTTTACTTACAACAGGGGTGTCCAGACTTTTTCCACTGAGGGCCGCACATTGAAAAATCAAAGCTAGCAGGGGCCATTTTGATATTTTTTATTTTAAAAACCAATACAATATATGTATAAAAAATATACATTTAGGCTTCCACTCAGGCTTGATCCCGGGGACCCCAAAGGGTTTTGGTCCCAAAAATATAAAAAATGTGTCATTATTCAGTATTATTATTTGTGTTATTATTCAAGTTTTTAAATCTCTAGATCAACATTAGGTCTATCTGTCAATAAAACATTTTTTAAAGATTTAAATTGTATGCTCTTTTTGTCAAAGAAAACCCTTTTTTTTAATGAAAAAAACACAAAATATGCAATATTTTCACCCAATACATTGTTTAAGTGGGATATTTGAGATTATATAATAATTGGAGCCTTAAAAAGGTCAATAACTCATAACACCATTGATTTTAATTCATTATTATTTTTTTAGCGATGACACTTAAAAACTAATCACACTAAAATTGTAGGGGATCCAAAAGTGTCCTACTCATTAAAGTGTTAAAAAATAAATTATAATTTTTTTTTTTACTGTTTACTTTTAACACAATAATCTCGAGATCAACTTCAGATCTATCTGTCAATTACAAGTTTTATTGTTGTTTATGTTTTTTGTTTGTTCGTTTTAGGCCCTTCTTTAAAAAAAACAGCTCGTGTTTTTACATGGCAAACACAAAATATGCAACATTTTCCCCCAAAAATATCTCATAATATTTAATGTGACGTAATTAGAGCCTTGAATAGGTCAATAATTCATAATGACATTGATTTGGATTCATTATTATTTTTAAAGAAAGAAACAGCCTACATGGCAGCTTTGTGGGATTAAAGTAAACATTGCTACATTTTCTTGTTACATTTCACCTGTTTGCTCTTTAAATACCACTTTTAATGTTTTTTATTTTTTTCAATCGTATCTTTAAAATGTGCCGTGGGGCCGTTAAAAAATGACCTGGGGGCCGCAAATGGCCCCCAGGCCGCACTTTGGACACCCCTGACTTACAAACTTTGAATAACTTTTGTTCTTTTGACTTTCGACATTTGTGTCTGTCAGTGGAGGCGGGGCCACTAACACACACACACACACACACACACACACACACACACACACACACACACACACACACACACACACACACACACACACACACACACACGCACGCACACACACACACACACACACACACACACACACACACACACACACACACACACACACACACACACACACACACACACACACACACACACACACAGCATTTTTGTAGTTCTTACCTTCTTGAGACCTCCATATAATGCCTACCTCTTTAGGACAACCCTTTCTATATATATATATATATAAATGTGTATTTACAACATGAATAATATATACATACTATGCAAATATAAAGAAGCTTGTTGTGAAAAATGAGTTGGAATTTCACAAGAAAATGGTCACAATTTCACAAGAAAAAAACTTAGAATTGTGGCAGTATCAGTGGCGTGCAGTCACTAGAGGCAGGGGAGGCGGGGCCTCACCTGCCATCATGGAAAGAAAAAAAAAGTAAAAAGAAAAAAAAAAAAAAATTAAATTGTTATATGTATCCAGTGATTATACTAAAGTTATTTTCCATTTAACTTCACCAGTTTTAGATTATTTTTATTTTTATTTTCACATTTTCCGTTCAAATACTGAGAAGAGACGGTGCGGTGATCAACAGCCAGTTGAGGCACGTCACTGCGTTGCGCCTCAACATGGATTGTGCGCAATGACTCGGCTAACTGCTGAGCTGCTGTGCAGTGAGACTGTATTGCTATATGAATTATATTATACATTTCCATAGTTTAGTTAGCTGAGGTATATAATGTACAGTGTATTTTGTCAACAACTGTATGTGTGTAACGTATTTTTAGTGCTGAGCATTCATAAAACTGCTGCGAAGACACACTGTGTGAGGCTCGTCTCATAACCCCGCCTCCTGGTGCCAAGCCCACACCCAAACCCTCCACGTGCAAGACCGAATCCACCCAAAAAAAGTCACTTAACAAGAAGCCAAAAAGTGCAAAAACAACACTGCTCGCGCTGCAGGAGCCGCGAACGACCGCAGGGACACAACATTAGGTACACCTGCACTGCAGGTTCATATGTTTGTAAATCTGACTGTGATGATGCAGTCGTGCCTCACCAGACATTAACCTCACCGCACGCCACTGGGCAGTATTATACTAAATGTCGTAATTTTACTCAGCGCAACTCAAAATATTGCAAGAAAAACTGAACATGTGTGCGATATTATGATAAAATTTGGAATTTTACTCAATAACAGTTCGAGTTTTCCAAGAAAAGCTTAACATTTTGGCAATTTTATGAAAAGAGTCGTAAGTTTACTCGACAAAAGTCACATTTTTTATAAGAAAACTTTAAAATGTTGGCAATATTATAATAATAATCAGAATTTTACTCTGCAAAATTATGACAAAAGTCATATTTTTACTCAAAAAATGTCAGTATTTTACAAGAACAGCAAAAAAATTGGCAATATTGTGATACAAGTCAGAATTTTATGTGACAAATGTCACCATTTTGCAATAAAAAGTAATTACTTTACATAAAAAAGTAATACTTTTATGAGAAAATGTTGCAATATTACAGAAACAGAAAGAATATGAGAAAATGTTCCCAATTTTATAAGAAAGAAGTCGATACATTGTGAGAAAAAGACTGCTTTTAGTTAATTTTTTTAATTTTAGATTTTTTTGTTTGTAATTTTTTTTAATCTTCATTATTTACTTCAAATTATGACAGTATGTCTCTGTATACATATTTATTCTATTTGTTTTAATTAATTTTGGCCAAAGGGGGCGCATTTCAATTTCTTACACACTTGTTATTTCATATGTTGACCAGAGGGGGAGCACTTTTAAAGCCGACACACAGTCAGTTTGAAAAATCCCTCCTTTTTGGGACCACCTTAATTTTGATGGATTTGACCACCAGGGGTGCAAATGAGACATTCTCTATTAGATGCAATGGTTTTCCGTATTGGGACCATGATTTCGGTCCTAACTTGTTCACCGGTCCTCATATGGAAGGTACCTTTCCTTGTTGATGTCTCAAGAAGGGTAGAAATACAAGAACACACACACACACACACACACACACACACACACACACACACACACACACACACGCACACACACACACACACAAATAAACACAAATTGAGGCTTGTAATGTAAACATAAGTGAACGTAATAGAAATTATCTGGATCAGCCACAAAAAGTAATCACGTCTTTCTTATTCCATTTCTGACAGGTAGATGACATCTCCCCATAACTTTTTGAGCTATCTAAAGCAGAATGAAAGAAAGTAAGTGAACACACTTGTTCTGTCTATATTGTCTGTGGGAGCTACTAGCACGCACACAGAAGCGTAACACAATAAATATTTGTAGAAATTATTTGGATCAGGCACAAAATTGAAGTACCGTATTTTCCGGACCATAAGGCGCACCGGATTAAAAGGCGCACTGCCGATGAATGGTCTATTTTTAAAATATTTTTTCATATTTTAGGCGCACCGGATTATAGGGCGCATTAAAGGAGTAATTTTATTATTATTTTGTTCTAAATGGAAAACACTTTCTTGTGGTCTACATAACATGTAATGGTGGTTCTTTGGTCAAAATGTTGCATAGATTATGTTTTACAGATTAATTAATTAAATTAAAGTACCAATGATTGTCACACACACACTAGGTGTGGCGAAATGATTCTCTCATCTTCAAGCCGTTTTCTTACAGTCGCTTCAGGATGCGCCGTTTTGTGGGCGGTCTTATTTACGTGGCTCACCTTCGGCAGCGTCTTCTCCCCGTCATCTTTGTTGTAGCGGTGTAGCGTGCAAGGACGGGAGTGGAAGAAGTGTCAAAAGATGGAGCTAACTGTTTTAATGACATTCAGACCCACACCCTAATCAATAACGGAGCAGCATCTCCTCATCCAGAAACAACAACACTAGAAATGTTTCCCGTAAAAAAAACGTCCGACCGGAACTCTCTAATAACTAAAGTTCCTTGGGTGAATAATGTAAACTCACTACACCGGTATGTTTTAGTGCTTTCATGGCGATTTGACTGACAGATATAATAAGTAAGAACTTTACACTACATTGTGTTAGAAATGGCAACAGTGGAGGATGAATGTCCCATAACAAGAAGATAAAGAAAAAGAAGAAACTTATCGACTACGGCGTCGCCACGGACTACAAAGTTTTCAGGATTTATGCAGATCCCAAATACAGATCAGCAGGTACAAGAAGGTAAGAAAAGTTTCTTTTGTATAATATTGTGAAACAAAACGCCAGATAATATGTCTTACCTTATACACACACCATAATAATACTCGTATGTTGAAGCACATCAAGCGGTGAGGATTCATAGCTTACCAAAGTCGCACTAAAACACTTTGATAGATTTTTGAGCGCCGTGTGTAATGTTCTATATTTTCAATGGAACATATCAAATGTTCTTGTTGTTTACTTGAGTCATATTTCCATCATAGTGCAGTCTACACGTATCTCTTATGTTTGACTGCCATCTACTGGTCACACTTATCATTACACCATGTACCAAATAAAATTGCTCCGAGGTCGAAGGATGTCAAGTGCGCCTTATAGTCCGGAAAATACGGTAGTTGTTCCTTATTCCATTTTGGACATTTCCTAAAAGTTTCATTAAAATCCCCCTGTAACATGTGTAGTTATTTTGCGAACTAACATGACAGACCGACAAACAAAACCCATGTGAATACATAACCTCCTGACGGAGGTAATTAATCAAAGGATAAATTAAATTGCCACATCTGTGCATTCGTATTTGTTTTGTTCATCTGTCTCTTTCAAAACGCTGCAAGATAGTTCACTCTGTGCATAGGAGTGAACCTCCCCTACCTCTTTAAGAGTCCTGTTGGGGATGGCGTTAGGTTGGGAACACATTTATTTTCCTCCATAGAGTGACTGATGTGTGTATAATTCAAACTTTCAAGGAATTTGCAACATTGTGATTGTGCCAATTCAAGCAATTCAGTTAGCAACTTTGTCCAATATCCACATCTTCCCGCATGTTTTCACCAATCCTTCTGGCAGCACTCGAACACGCTCGTCAACTGTCTAATCAAAACTCATGTTTGTTTCTTTTGCAAACAAACCAGGAATTATCCTACATTACTCAAAAAGCTTAGCGCTGTAGACTGATGTCACGTCCGGAAGTCTGCTCGCTCTTGCTGCCACTCAAAAGCTAAGTGCTATCTTTCAATCGGTGTGCTTCTAATTGTTTTACAGCTTTTGTTAATCCTTCTTTAACATATTCAGCAGCCTTATCAAACTTACAAAGCACCCACTCTCTGTTTCACCGCCTCACTTTCAGCTAGCTAATTGCTAAACTAGTCCCAGTCCGAAGCTACGGTGCTCCGAAGGCAGCAAGAACTTGACTCTGTGGAAGAAACAAGGTGGGTACCTTATTCGTGCACCTTATTCATGGATATATTGGCTCTTTTAGAAGGACATGTTTGCTAGCGTTAGCTGCAGCAAGCTGACTAGCCCAGATTGTAGCAGCCCTAAGTCGCCTACAAGTCACGGTGAACCGGTTGAGACACATAACAGATTTAGCCCTTTAGCTAGTCCTACACCCCAGTCTACCAGACACCACACCTTAGTCATAGGGGACTCCACCACCCAGAACATACATCTTAGTAAACCAGCCATAATCATGTGTATTCCCGGGGTCCGAGCACCCGACATTGAAACTAATCTTAGGGAGCTGACTCACAACAGGCCTAGTAAACCTGTACGACAGGCTAATCGCACCACTAGCTACTCGAACACAGTTGTACACGTCGGCTCCAGTGACACTAGGATGAGACAATCAGAGATTACAAAGAAGAACATAGCTAGGACTTGTAATCTCGCTAGAAAGATGTCTCAGCATCGCGTACTTGTCTCAGGCTCCCTGCCTGTGAGAGGCAATGATGAGAGGTATAGCAGATTAGTCTCGCTTAACAAGTGGCTGGCTAGTTTTTGTAGAAAACAGGGACTAGCATTTATTGATAATTGTCCCTCTTTCTAGGGCAAACCGGGCTTGTGGAGGAGGGACAGCCTTCACCCTAATCGAGAAGGTGCCATCACTCTATCTAGGAATATAGATTACTGGTTGAGTCACATTTGACTAGCTACTCTAGAGCAAGTTCGAACAAAGGCAAGTAGTCAATTAAGCTAGAACTAACCAACGCCAGGCTGGAAAATTCCTGCACACATAGCATTTCTCGTAGAATAAAACATGACTCACATAATGTTTTTTCTGTAGTAACTGCACCAGAGGTAAACATGCATTCTACTGGGGTTGGCGAATTATGATGCCTTAAATCTATAGCAGCACCAAGGAAATAATCTCAAAATCCCCACCATATCAATTATTAGTTAATGAGGTCATTAGAGACAACAATCTTAACGTCATTGGTCTCAGTGAATTTTTTCCACCTAACGAGGCATCTCCTCCTAACTATATGGGTGCACATATTGCCCGTCTCCTTAAAAGGTGTGGAAGGGTCGCAGTAATATCCAATGAAAACCTTAACCTTAACCCTAACCTAAGTAATAAATATAAATAATTTGAGGTGCTTACTATGAGGTCTGTCACACCGCTACCTCTCCAACTGGCTGTTATCTATCGCCCCCCCCTTGGCCCTATTAGGACTTTATCAGCAAATTTTTAGTTTGTTTCTGATTGAGTGATGCACGCAGATAATATAATTATAATGCGGGATTTTATTTTCAATATGAATACCCCATCAGCCCCTCTGTGTGTGGCACTCCAGATTATAATTGATAGCTGGGGTCTTACACAAATAATAAATTAACCCACGCATCGCAACAATAATACGATAGAGCCAGTCCTTGTCTGGGGTGTAGTGTAGTTTAGTGTACTACCGTACACTAAATGTCCGATTACTACTTTATGAAATTAGAAGTTCTGACTCATTGTCAACAAGCTATTAATGACCAATGCTTTAGCAGCCGTCACATTAATGCTGCCACAACTATGACTCTTGCTGGCCTATTGCCCTCGGTATTGGCAGCATTCCAAAATTATGTGGGCTCTATCGATAACCTCACTAACAACTTTAACGAGGCCCCGCATAACACAATTGTTAGTATAGCACCGCTAAAGCTTAAAAAGGCCCCTAAAAGGCGGACCCGCTTGTTCACAGAAGAAACCAGAGCTCTTAAACTATCATGTTTGTGATTGATTGATTGAGAAGTTTATTGACATCTTAAATAATTGAATCCATGTGATGCTTTAAAAAGGCAAATGGTTGGCACAAAAAGCCAAAAGGCTTGTTTGCATTGTGGTCCATTAAATATTCATCACATTTGATACATTCAATAATAAAACATATATAACCTGTAACATATATATAAAAAATTACATTAAAAAGAATGGATAAATTATGTACAAATACACAGTATACATGTCAGGGTATTTGAGTAACAATATATACAAAAAATGGGGGGAGGGGGTATACATTATGTACATGACACTATGTACATTACTATACACATGTTGACTCCAAGAGTGTGCAAAACAGAATGAGAAAATATATATACACTATAACCACATATACCGTATTTTTCGGACTATAAGTCGCAGTTTTTTTCATAGTTTGGCCGGGGGTGCGACTTAAAATCAGGAGCGACTTATGTGTGAAATTATTAACACATTACCGTAAAATATCAAATAATATTATTTAGCTCATTCACGTAAGAGACTAGACGTATAAGATTTCATGGGATTTAGCGATTAGGAGTGACAGATTGTTTGGTAAACGTATAGCATGTTCTATATGTTATAGTTATTTGAATGACTCTTACCATAATATGTTACGTTAACATACCAGGCACGTTCTCAGTTGGTTATTTATGCGTCATATAACGTACACTTATTCAGCCTGTTGTTCACTATTCTTTATTTATTTTAAATTGCCTTTCAAATGTCTATTCTTGGTGTTGGGTTTTATCAAATACATTTCCCCAAAAAATGCGACTTATACTCCAGTGCGACTTATATATGTTTTTTTTCCTTATTTATTATGCATTTTCGGCCGGTGCGACTTATACTCCGGAGCGACTTATAGTCCGAAAGATACGGTAAACCTGTTTGATGCTTCGAAGAGTTGCTCGGGATCAATTTAGGTTCAGATCAGGTAGAGGTTGAGCTGAGCCATGATTTTATGGCAGTTTTAAAATTTAGTAGGGAAGTTCGAATTTTAAGGTCTGTTCGTAGTGCAAAAATAGTAGAATGCATTTTTTCCCGTGAGAGTCTTGAATTTGGGGGGGACGAGGTCTGAGGAACTCCCTCTCGTGTAGTACTTGTGAGCATCACTTACTCTGGTGAAATACTTCGACAGGTACTTGGGGACAGGTTCTCTGAGTATTATGAATACCATGCACATTGCAATTTGGTGTTCTCTTTCCTCAACTCTAAGCCATCCCAATTTGGTAAAGTGGGCTTGAGTTAGGTGAGTCCTGTATGGGAGGTTGAGCAGGAGTCTCACCAGCTTGTTTTGGGAAGTTTCCTATTAGTTAGCTAGTTAGCCTGAAATGCACCATGAAGGTCCTGGTTATTTATAAAGTTACATTTTTACCATTTGCTATCTTTGGGGTTACTTCCTTCTGGAGCATCAGCTGTGTTTCTCACTTTACACATGAAGGAGAACAGGAGCTGAGCTCATTCACATATGACTATCATCAGTAGATAGTAGTCACAATGACACTGTATGAGGGCAACGGCAAGGGTCTTAAGTGTATCCCTGTTGATAAACGCGTAGACAGCTGGAATGCAAATGGCGACTAAACTTGAGGTTTTCCATCGAGCATATAGTGATAGTTTCGTAACTTATAAATACGCTCTTACCACAGCTAAAACGAATTACTACTCCAATCTCATCTGCCTCAATAAAAACAATCCTAAATATGTTTTTTAATACAGTAGCGTCACTAAACCAACAAGGGACTTCTCCCAGTAGGTCCACCCACTCGGCTGGTGACTTTATGCAATTCTTTACTAAGAACATTGAACTCATTAGACAGGAGATTAAAGATAGCGCATCACAGCTCCAATTGGTTTTCTATTAACGCAGATAAGAATAAATAATCTACGTTAATGCAATGTGTTGTGACATACATCAATTTAACATATATTTGCCTTACATTCTCCATGGAGAAGCACTGTAAAACATACAAGGAGAATGTCTGTAACTTGTGGGTGATAGAGCAGACAGCAAACAATAACCCTGGGATTTTACTAGATGTATTAGAGTTCCCCAAGGCTGTGCTACGTGGTCTGCCAATACTCACCGGCTGCGTGTAGAGCCCCGAACAGCTCTGCTCTGCCATGCAGCATTAGTGACGAGACCGACATGATCTCACAGTAAAAAAATGTAATTGATACTTTTTTTTTTTTTGTCCTGTCCAGCTACTCAGGCAAATCATAGTGTTGATGTGGATGCCCATATCGGCTGTACAAATGCATTTTACAAAATAAAAGTGTGGGACACTTCTCTTGTTGCCTCATTTGTATTTGACTTTATTAAATGGATTTATATTATTATTTGGTGCAGCCGGGCCGGAGCAGGAGGGGATAGAAAGAGAAAAAAAGGAGGACAGAGGGGGAAATTGCAGGGAAAAAAGGGGGATAACACAGAGAGACAACAGCAAACACAACAATAACAACAACAACAACAACAACAGAGCAACATCAGCAAATAGGATATGTACAAATATGATGGTAAAAGTGATAGCAAAGAAGCAGTTAGTGAAATAAATATTAATAATACAGAAATGACAATGAACATTATTACACTACAAATGGAGCAATACAAATACCAATAGAAATAGCACTATTGATAATGAATAATAACAATAATTACCTCTATTATCAACAATGCAATTGTTCAAATGCAACAATACATATATGTAATGATAACTTGAAATGCAAAAGAAAGCAGAAAAATGGAGGGGAAGAAAGAGAAGCAAACGATATTAAACTTGTAGATTGTTATAGTAAAAATAGGTTAAGCTTTGTCAGTGGGCCATGTGTTACCCAGTTTCCCCTAGGACAACAACGCATAAGACAATTAGCACATTGGATAAATTCAACAACAAAACAGGCAGAAGATCCAGCTGGTGAAGTAAAAGGGGTGGGCTTGCTTGGGTTTGTCTTTTTTCCTGATTTTTGTGCTTATAACATAGGTAAGTAACCTATTATTAAAAGGGGAGCGTTATTTTGTTTATGTGTTGTACTTCCTGGGCTGCTCTACATTTATATGTACAAAATTGCTGTGGCTTCGGAAAGCACAGCAATGCTGATGAATGCTGATGGAAGTTGACACTTGACTAGAGTTGGAGCATATCAGGTACTCAGTTGTAACGGGGCACAGAGGCACCGAATACAAAATTTAGGAGTAAGAAAGCCTTTGGTGAAGTGATGTGAATTATATTTATATTGCACTTTTTGCTCTAGAGCCTGAAAGCGCTTTACACAGTGAAACCCGATATGTACATGTTTAAGCTACCGTATTTTCCGGACCATAAGGCGCACCAGATTATAAGGCGCACTGCCGATAAGCGGGTCTCGTCAGGTCTATTGTTATAGGTTATAGGGCGCATGAAAGGGGTCGTATTAATTTTTTTTTTTTCTAAATGGAAAACACTTCCTCGCGGTCTACATAACATGTAATGGTGGTTCTTTGGTCAAAATGTTGCATACCGGTAGATTATGTTTTACCGACTACAAAGGCAGACGTGCGCAAATTTTCAGGATTTATGCAGATCCCAAATACACATCAGCAGGTACCAGAAGGTAAGAAACGTGGGTTTTGCATAATATTGCAAAACAAAACCCCAGATAATATGTCTTACCTTATACACACACCATAATAATACTCAGATGTTGAAGCACAGTACAATCCATCAAGCGGTGCGGCTTCATAGCTTACCAAAGTCGTACTAAAACATTTTGATAGATTTTTGAGCGGCATGTGTAATGGTCAATATTTTCAATGGAACATATAACATTTTGGTGTTGTTTACTTGAGTCATATTGCAGTCCACACGTATCTCTTACGTGTGACTACAAAATATTGACGTAATCATAGTAATATTGACTTGATACGCTACAGTACTTGGTATCATTACAGTGGATGTTAGGTGTAGATCCACCAATGGCGTTTGTTTACATTGTGACGCCGGTGAGCTACGGTGTGTAGTGAAGCATGTTTAGCTATTCCTCTTCCTGTAGGGATGATACTTGTAAGAAACTTACTACTTACTACCGGTACTTTTCAGAGACGGTATCGTACCGAATATGATTCATTAGTATCGCGATACTATACTAATACCATACAACCCTACTAGAGAGTCACAGCGCTTTACATATTGAAACCCATTATCTACATCGTTAAGCTACATTTAAACCAGCGTGGGTGGTGCTGGGAGCAAGTGGTGTAAAGTGTCTTGCCCAAGGACACAACAGCAATGACTAACTAGGATGGCAGAAGCTGGAATCGAACCTGAACCAAAACTGCAGTGGCCCTTAAGTGTTAAAACACGCTTAAATAGTTGGACCCAGAGACTTCTACGGGTCTATAAATTACAGAGTGCAAATTCTCGTCTCAGACGCTAACAGCTCACACTGGACAAATAACTTGTGATAAGAACTACCCAACATATGCTTTAAATCTTATTAAAACAAAATAAAACTCTTTGGTGAAATCCAATAAGAAAACTTAAAGGATTATATCTAAACTTCTGTGAAGGTCATGATTAATGTAGTGTTAAAAACTTGATTTGGACAAGTTTGGCAATATTATATAGCCTTTAAAATAGGTCAGTAGAATGAATGAGCACTGTATTTAAAAATCAATTCATTATTATTCTTCCCGGATGGCACAGGCACATTCCAAGATGGTAATGCAATGATTCATTATGGTTTGAAGAGAGTAAACCTATTAAAAATACATTACGTGCCGCCGATATAAGGCATTGAAAGTGTGACGTTATTGAGCCTTAAAATGTACTAATAAATGATTGTGTGAAATGTTTTTTTTGGCCTAGCAGCGTAGTTTAAGGCCGTACTCACGCTGGACATTTGAACCGTGTCTTTCCCCCGCTGGCCCTCACTCATATACCCCTCTACAGAATTCATTATACAAGGCTGCATTTCTGCAACGTTCCTGACTTTGTGGCTCATTTTGAGTCCATTAATTTCAATTATGCAAGGTGGCATTTATCATAAACCAGGGGTGTCCAAACTTTTTCCACTCAGGGCCCCAGACTGAAAAATCAAAGCATGCGGGGGCCATTTTTATATTTTTTCTTTTTTAAAACCAATACAATATATAGTTTGTTTTTTTTAACCTTTATGGCTTTCCTCAAGTTTGGTCCCCGGTACCCGGAAGGGTCTCAGTCAAAAAATAAGAAATAAGTCATAAATTATTATTTTTTCATTTAACGCTTGAATCTCAAGATCAACTTTAGGTCTGTCTGTTGTTATAACGTTTTTAAAAATGTAGTTTTTATGTTTATGCCCTTTATGTCAAAACCCTTATTTATATGGCCAACACACAAACTATGCAACATTTTCCCCCAAAACATTTCAAAGTGGAATATTTGATGTGAAGTAATTGGAACCTTAAATAGGTCAATAATTCATAACAATAAAAAAATAAAAAGAATAAGTGTTGAAAATAAGCCAAATTTCTTTCTTTTTTTAAAAAACTTTTAACGCTTAAGTCTGTAGATCTGTTGATTATAAGATTTTATAATTTTTTCATTTTTTGTTTGTTTGATGCCCTCTTTGTGAAAGAAAACTATGTTTCGCACAAAATATGCAATATTTTCCCCCCAAACTATTTCAAAGTGGAATTGTTCCAGTGAAGTAATTGGAGCCTTCAATAGGTCGATAACAGTCCGCATGGCAGCTTTGTGTTATTAGTGTCAACATTGCAACTTTTTCTTGTTACATTTCACCTGTTTACTCTTTTATTACACTTTTTCATGTTTTACATTTTGATTGTAGTATTTTCAGAATGTGCCGGGGGCCGTTAAGAAATTAGCTGGGGGCCACAAATGGCCCTCGGGCCGCACTTTGGACATGCCTGTCATAAACGTAGGTCAAGCAGCTGAAACACACAAAACTCGGCAGCAAAGCAAGCGACCATGCGGACGGACAAACAATTAATAAAAGGGTGCTGTTACTGAGAGATTGTCAGTACCAGGCGGGGCGAGGGGGGGTCCGGGGGGGTTCAGGTTTCAGACCCTTTTTCAGGACTTTGATGGTACAAAACAGGCCTCATTATGGAGATATTATCTCCATTCATACACTTACAGAGCTGCTTGGATCCCTGCTGGGAAAAGATTAGGTTCGTCCACTTGAGAGCATCCTACTTGGGCGATGGGGCGGGTGTGGGAGGTGCTCAGATTTTGAAAAACCTAGAACCATGAGGTCCAAAAGAAGACGATTCTGTCATGAGCTGAATAGGAAGGGATGGTAAGAATGCAACAAATCATTTACTTTACTCCAAACAAGTTTTACACTCTTGAGAATAGTCTTTGACATAAAATAGGTGAATTTGTATGCATTTTCTCGAATGTTGCTATTGAAGTCAAGGAGCAATTTGTTTAGTTTGATGAAGTACTCCCGGGATTTTGCATAATGTCGTGTTACAATGATCATCTGATTGAAAATGAAATCAAACTTTGCCAGCCATTGAGCTATAAGCCACTAGCTGTCAACACATTGTCCAGCACAACTCTTAATAAGGTGATGGGAAATGAGGTTACCCCCGATGCACTTATCACATGGCAACACTATACGGCAGTGGTCCCCGGTACCGGTCAGTGGCCGCACAAGAATAAAAAAACATTTTTTATTTTATTTTTTTTAAATTAAATCAACATGAAAAACACAAGATACACTTACAATTAGTGCACCAACCCAAAAAACCTCCCTCCCCCATTTACACTCATTCACACTCATTCACACAAAAGGGTTGTTTCTTTCTGTTATTAATATTCTGGTTCCTACATTATATATCAATATAGATCAATACAGTCTGCAGGGATACAGTCCGTAAGCACACATGATTGTATTTATTAATGACAAAAAAATAAAAAAATAAAAAAATAAGAGTTTGTTGCTGATCTAGTGACGCACGCAGATAATATAATTTTAATACAGGATATTAATATCCATATGAATACCCCGTCCCAAAACGTGTCCGATCTTGGGTATTGTGGCCAAACAGCTCAATTTTTGTTTCAGCTGACATCACATGGACAAAGATAATAATAATAATACCTGGGATTTATATAGCGCTTTTCTAAGTACCCAAAGTCGCTTTACATGTTAAAAACCCATTATTCATTCACACCTGGTGGTGGTAAGCTACTTTTGTAGCCACAGCTGCCCTGGGGTAGACTGACGGAAGCGTGGCTGCCAATTTGCGCCTACGGCCCCTCCGACCACCACCTATCATTCATTCAACATTCATTCACCGGTGTGAGTGGCACCGGGGGCAAGGGTGAAGTGTCCTGCCCAAGGACACAACGGCATGGTAAGAGGCGGGGAGCGAACCTCAAACCCTCAGGTTTCTGACACGGGCGCTCTACCCACTACGCCATACCGCCCCAAAGATAAGATCTTCTTGAGCAGACCTGGGCAATTATTTTGACTCGGGGGCCACATTTAAGAAAAAAATGTGTCTGGGGGCCGGTATGTCTATTTTTAGGGACACTAATACAAAACCTCACAATAATGTCTGATTGAATGCTAAAAACATTATGACAGACCGCCTTAAAAAACGTAATGGAATTTTAAAAATGTCTATGAACGATAAAACACTGAATATTGACAAAATATGAATGTCACACCCCCTTTCGATCGACATATTTTACAATCAAGTGAAACGCAACAAAAATGCAACAAACAGTGAAATATGAACGCAAAGGGTACAAAATAAACCCACCTATAATCTGATATATGTGATATATCACTAAGTTTTAGAACTTTGTTGTGAAAATCTCCTTCCGCGTCTGTGGAAACGCTTCCCGCCCACACTGCTTGGTGCCTCGTCTGAGCTGCTGTGACGTAGATTACCATAGTAACTAATTAGATGACCAAAGTGACTAATGAATTAATTTACGTGGACCCCGACTTAAACAAGTTGAAAAACGTATTTGGGTGTTACCATTTAGTAACTACTAATCTACTAATAAAAGTTTCAATCAAAAAATGAATCAAATTAGATTACCATAGTAACTAATTAGATTACCATAGTAACTAGTATATCATCCATAAGCGCAGATTCCAACCATTGAAATACTTAGTATAGTTCAAGACTTACGGTCATTAGAAAACATCACTGCACATCATAATGGCAGCTACAGTTTCCATCTTAAAGATCTGAAAAAATGATTTGGGAATGTCCGGCGGGCCAGATTGAAAAGCTTAATGGGACGCATGTGGCCCCCTGGCCTTAATTTGCCCAGGTCTGTTCTGGAGGAAAGTTCTGTGGTCAGATGAAACAAAAATGTAGCTTTTTGGCCACAATACCCAGCAATGTGTTTGGAGGATAAAAGGTGAGGCCTTTAATACCAGGAACACCATTCCTACTGTCAAGCATGGTGGTGGTAGTATTATGCTCTGGGTCTGTTTTTCTGCCAATGGAACTGGTGCTTGACTGAAAGTAAATGTAACAATGTAAAAGGAGGATTACCTCCAAATTCTTCAGGACAACCTAAAATCATCAGCCCGGAGGTTGGGTCTTGGGCGCAGTTGGGTGTTCCAACAGGACAATGACCCCAAACACTTGTCAAAAGTGGTAAAGGAATGGCTAAATCAGGCTAGAATTAAGGTTTTAGAATGGCCTTCCCAAAGTCCTGACTTAAACGTGTGGACAATGCTGAAGAAACAAATCCATGTCAGAAATCCAACACACGAACACATTTAGCTGAACTGCACCAATTTTGTCAAAAGGAGTGGTCCAAAATTCAACCAGAAGCTTGCCAGAAGCTTGTGGATGGCTACCAAAAGCGCCTTATTGCAGTGAAACTTGCCAAGGGACATGTAACCAAATATTAACATTGCTGTATGTATACTTTTGACCCAGCAGATTTGGTCACATTTTCAGTAGACCCATAATAAATTCATCAAAGAACCAAACTTCATGAATGTTTTTTGTGACCAACAAGTATGTGCTCCAATCACTCTATCACAAAAAAATAAGAGTTGTAGAAATGATTGGAAACTCAAGAAAAGCCATGACATTATGTTCTTTACAAGTGTATGTAAAATTTTGACCACAATTGTGTATATATATATATATATATATATATATATATATATATATATATATATATATATATATATATATATATATATATATATATATATATATATATACATATATATATACAACATTTTCTTTAAAACGGGTTAACTACAATACAAGACAGTTTTATTACCTGCAACCATAATAATAGCGTGAGCTGATCAAAAGATCTTTGGCTTGTACTAAAGCCCCCATCCCTTTTAGAAGAGAGATTACTGGCCAGCCTCCGATGCAGACATGATCACATTTCATCTTATTTACCATTGATTTGAGCTAAATGACCATCTGTCTCCCAATGAACCTAAAGTAAGAAACAAAGGAGGATAATGGACTTTAAGATCTTATGAGCGAAAAACTGGAGTCCACAGAGAATACAAGGTGAAAGGATTCTGTTGAGTCAGCAATTCATGTCTATTAGCTACGAGACAAGCTATAGAAAGCATAGGCGCCGATCCCGTGGATGCTTCGGGGCCCGAGCACCGACGGACAATGCCGAGCTCCCACGTGGGATTGATGGCATCTTTCAATCTTTAAATTCATTTTTGAAAAAATCAATCTTGTTGTTGTTAATTTTGTGGCGAGTTTGGTTCGTTTTACATAATAAAAAAATCACAAATCAAATAGTCTATAATTAACAAAGCCTAACCAATATTTCATAGTGCCCGGTATCAAACTAATGACACAATCATCTTGACTATGAACACACTGCACACGAGCGAATGAAGGCCAGACTTACTCAACAGCCATACATATCACACTAAGGGTGGCAGTATGAACAATGCCAACACTGTCATAAATATGTGCCATATAGTGAAACCACACTGAGCAACAACGGCAAACACATTGTTGAAGAATTTTTGCACCGCAACACAACATAAACACTACAGAACAAACTCCCAGAATTCCCTGCAGCACCTACTATTCCGGGACGCTACAATGTAAACAAACACCATTGGTGGATCTACACCTAACATCCACTGTAATGATACCACGTACAATAGCGTATCTTGTTGATACTACTATGATTACATTGACATTTTTTAACATCGTTTTTTTTAAATGTATATTATGTTTATAAACTCAGGAAATATGTCCCTGGACACATGAAGACTTTGAATATGACCAATGCATGATCCTGTAACTACTTGGTATCGGATTGATACCCAAATTTGTGGCATCATCCAAAACTAATGTAAAGTATCCAAACAAGAGAAGAATAAGCGATTATTACATTTTAACAGAAGTGTAGATAGAACATGTTGTAACAGAAAGTAAGCTGATATTAACAGTAAATGAACAAGTAGATTAATATTCATTATCTACCACTTGGCCTTCATAATGTTGACAAAATAATAGAATGATAAATGACACAATATGTTACTGCATATGTCAGCAGACTAAATTAGGAGCCTTTGTTTGTTTACGTACTAATAAAAGACAAGTTGTCGTGTATGTTCACTATTTTATTTAAGGACAAACTTGCAATAAGAAACATATATTTAATGTACCCTAAGATTTTTTGTTAAAATAACGCCAATAATGACATTTTTTGTGGTTCCCTTTATTTAGAAAAGTACCAAAAAGTACCAAAATACTTTTCGGGACAACACTAATACACACACACCGAGCACCCACTGGCAGAAAAATATCGGAACCTATGATAGAAAGGCAGTGTCTTCATTGGAATTCACAGTCAGTAGCTCTTAGAATGACGCAACACAAACTACGACCATATTATATTATATTATATACAGTATATATAATGTTGTGTCGAGCAAAGAAGTGCTAACCGAAGAACTGTAAATTGAACATAGCCGCAGGATGTGAGCTGACAACCGAGTTTAATTAAAGGCAAAGGACTGCTTTTTGCTGTTGTTTTTTGTGTGTGTTTGGGTTTTTTTTTACGAAGGGACGACAGAGATGTGTGATGAGTGCAGCTTTGATGAGGAGTCTGGCGGGAACATGAGAACCGCATCTTGTCGAACTGGCTCGAGGGGGATGGGGTGGTGGTGACCAGATGAGGTGGTGACTTGTCTTTTTCTCATAGTTTTATTTTTATGATGTCTTAAACAGAGACGAGGTAGACAACCCGTCTAGGGAGTGCAAGGTGGTGTATGTGTGTGTTGTCAACATGGAGGGGAAGGGACTGTCACCTATTTTCTGAGAGTTGCAGCCTCCAACTCCAAGAGTATGGCCTGGGGGTGCTGCTCAAAGGACGTCTATTAAAGGGCAGCTAATTGCCGTCACTAACTAAGCTCCCTCACGTGAGCATCTTCTAACCCTGCAGCCACATAAAGGTTGCACGCCTGTTGAAAAAACTGAAGACTCGTGTCATTAGAAATTAAATGAGGCCATGTTTTAGTTTGCAGCAATATGATGCCTTAACGCGGTTGCACCGTATCCCAGAGGGACTGAATCCTCAGCAAAGGTGTACTGATGCTGTCGTTCAACATTAAGGGATCCCTTTCAATTAAAGGAAATAAAATGCCAACTGAACCATACCCCTTAGTACAAACCCCAAAACCAGTGAAATGGTAAATAAAAACAAAATACAATGATTTGCAAATCCTTTTCAACCTATATTCAATTGAATAGACTGCAGACAAGATATTTAACGTTCAAACTGGGAAACTTTGTTATTTTTTAAAAATATTAGCCCATTTGGAATTTGATGCCTGCAACATGTTTCCAAAAAGCTGGCACAAGTGGCAAAAAAGACTGAGGAAGTTGAGGAATGCTCATCAAACACTTATTTGGAACATCCCACAAGTGAACAGGCTAATTGGGAACAGGTGGGTGCCATGATTGGGTATAAAAGCAGCTTCCATGAAATGCTCAGTCATTCACAAACAAGGACGGGGCGAGGGTCACCACTTTGTCAACAAATGCATGTGCAAATTGTTGAACAGTTTAAGAACAACAATTCTCAACGAGCTATAGCAAGGAATTTAGGGATTTCATCATCTACGGTCCGTAATATCATCAAAAGGTTCAGAGAATCTGGAAAAATCACTGCACGTAAGTGATGATATTACGGCTTCATAGTAAAAGAGTATGGGTACTAGACTGGCCTGCCTGTAGTCCAGACCTGCCTCCCATTGAAAATGTGTGGCGCATTATGAGGCTTAAAATACGACTGTTGAACAACTTAAGTTGTACATCAAGCAAGAATGGGAAATAATTCCACCTGAAAAGCTTCCAAAATGTGTCTCCTCAGTTCCCAAATGTTTACTGAGTGTTGTTAAAAGGAAAGGCCATGTAACACAGTGGTAAAAATGCCCCTGTGCCAACTTTCTTGCAATGTGTTGCTGCCATTAAATTCTAAGTTAATGATTATTTGCCAAAAAAAAATGTAGTTTCTCAGTTCGAACATTAAATATCTTGTCTTTGCAGTCTATCCAATTGAATATAAGTTGAAAAGGATTAAACATTTTGACCAAAGAACCACCATTACATGTTATGTAGACCACAAGGAAGTGTTTTACATTTAGAAAATAATTATAATAATATGACCCCTCTAATGCGCCTTATAATCCGGTGCGCCTTTTGTATGAAAAGAGACCTGAATAGACCGGCTCATCAACAGTGCGCCTTATAACCCTATGGTCCTGAAAATACGGTATGTACAAAACGAGTAAAACATCAATGTAGTACAGTGGTTCTTAACCTTTTTGGAGGTACCAAACCCCACCAGTTTCATATGCGCATTCACCGAACCCTTCTTTAGTGAAAAAAAGTAAAAAAATAAAAATTTAATTCAAGAAAAAGTTATTTGTTTTTTTACTGGTGCACAAAATGAACCGTGCATGAACATCACCTTGTTCAAAGAACAAAACCAACACAGTGCATGAACTCAAAACAAATTACACACCTTACACACATTACCATGAATTGATTAACGTGGACCAAGTTGAAACAAGTTGAAAAACTTATTCGGGTGTTACCATTAAGTGGTCAATGGTACGGAATATGTACTGTACTGTGTAAACTGTACTGTTTCATATAA
Organism: Entelurus aequoreus; assembly: GCF_033978785.1. Lineage (NCBI taxonomy): Eukaryota > Metazoa > Chordata > Actinopteri > Syngnathiformes > Syngnathidae > Entelurus > Entelurus aequoreus. The sequence continues at coordinate 20,578,948 of NC_084757.1, forward strand.
TGTATTCTCTTCCTTTGCAATCTGCTAGTAAAAGTTTCAATCGATCAATCAAACAACCTGCAAATCAGATGGAAAATTAGAGGGAACATTGTTTGGGGGTATCCATAATACGCCGATAGGGAGAAGTTTTTATTTACACGATAAGTGTGATGTGTCTTTACCTCCCCTGAGGCCGACTCACCGAACCCCTAGGGTTCGATCAAACCCAGGTTAAGAACCACTGATGTCGTATTATATATATATATATATATATATCTTTAAAACTTTGCTTTTTGAGGGTAAAGTTGCAAAGAACACTTCAAATTGATGAAAAACCTCATAAAATCACAGGTGAATTCTATGTTACTAAAAAAAATAAGGCTCAAAATCGCAAACCGTGCTCCAACTTTCTGAAAAACCTGCCACAAATTCAGGCATTTGAAGCCTCAGCAATCACAAAAAAGCCTGCAAAGGCCTGGAAGGACAGATAAATATCTTTGAACTGAATCAAACGCTGACAACTCACAAAAGTCGACTAATTTAGTCCTTAAGATGAATGCCTTATTCCTTGAACAATGCCCAAAAATGCCCAACATACTCAGCAAAATTACATCTACCGGTAAGTAAGATACAAAACATTATTAGCCATAAGTCAGTAAAGACATTTATGCATAACCCTGCAAACTAACAACTAAGAAATGTCGTTGTAGTCGCAAACATGGACCTCTTTAAATACCTCGTCCTTAGCCGTTTCATTACACAGCTTGTAAAAGAAAAACAGACAGCAGTGTGTGAAGTCACAAAAAAAAAAAAAAAAAGGTGTACTTCATTTCCGCCCCATTTGACCAAATTAAAAACGGCAAACATCAGAGGGGCAGAGCGCTACCTTGAAATATTAACGCGGGTGATCGGAACGTCTCAGGCTGCGTCATCTGGACTGGCTCTGTTGACACTCAACCCACCAAGGTGCTCCGTGTTAGTGACCGCTTGATGACTGGGGAAAGCAGCAGGCCATAAAACAAAAAAAAATTGGATCCGGACAAGATGAAATAGAGTTCAGAGGTGTCAAAAGTTGTCTCGGAAGCGTCTCTGCGGACAGTAATGGAGTTGATTTGAGCGTGCCACTAAATGGTTTGCCCCTTCGCAGCATGAAGAGACAGTAGGGGTCACGGCTTTGGGGATGGTGGGATTTTGGGATAAGTAACACCAGGTGTCTGTAGCCATGAAAAGTGAACCAAAAACATGTATGGAAGAAACATAGGTGGACTACAAGTGTTTTCTCTACATGAGAAATATAATTTTTGGCCAGATAAGTAAGTTTGGTACAAAAGGTGGCGTTATGCTCTAGTTGCCTGTAATTATTGTACTTTCTACAGCTCACCTGTTCAGTCATAAAACAGCTTAACAAATGAGATGGTGCTGGTATTAGGGTTGTACGGTATACAGGTATTAGTATAGTACCGCGATACTAATGAATCATATTCAGTGCTATACCGCCTCTAAAAAGTACTGGTTCCCCAGTCCCCCTCGCTGTCACATCATGACATTGCTGTTTATGAGCAGGGGAGCATGTTCGGCAGCGCACAATCACAGAGTACTTACAAGCAGGCACAGTGTGTAGACAAAAAATGGAGAACGGACGCATTTTGGCTTAAAAACTAACAATAAAGGTGAAGTTATAACACTGAAACGCCCTCTGGAAGAGGTGCTTTAAGACATGGCTAAAGTCCATCCGCAGTCTGCAGTGTTGTAGCTACTTCTAAACCACTAATCCTCGCCTCCATGGCGACAAATAAAGTACGTTTCTTACAATTATCATCCCTGCAGGACGAGGAATAGCTAAACATGCTTCACTACACACCATAGCTCACCGGCGTCTTCGCTAATGACGCCGTTCCTAAATGTAAACAAATGCCATCGGGGGATCTACACCTAACATCCACTGTAATGATACCAAGTACAGGAGCGTATGTAGTCGACAGTACTATGATTATAGATAATTTTTTAGCATCACCAAATCTTCTTTCGTTTTTTTTAAATGTATATTATGTTTACAAACTCAGGAAATATGTCCCTGGACACATGAGGACTTTGAATATGATCAATTTAACGACTTGGTATCGGAGCGATACCTAAATTTGTGGTATCATCCAAAACTAATGTAAAGTATCAAACAATAGAAGAATAAGTGATTATTACATTTTAACAGAAGTGTAGATAGAACATGTTAAAAGGGAAAGTAAGCAGATATTAACAGTAAATGAACAAGTAGATTAATAATTCATTTTCTACCACTTGTCCTTAATACTTTTGACAAAATAACAGAATGATAAATGATACAATATGTTACTGCATGTGTCAGCAGACTAAATTAGAAGCCTTTGTTTGCTTACTTACGACTAAAAGAGAAGTTGTCTTGTATGTTCACTATTTGATTTAAGGACACAAATGCAATAAGAAACAAATGTTTAATGTACCCTAAGATTTTTTGTTAAAATAAAGCCAATAATGCAATTTTTTGTGGTCCCCTTAATTTATAAAAGTATCGAAAGGAAAGAAAAGTATCGAAATGCATTTTGGTACCGGTACCAAAATATTGGTATAGGGACACTAGCTGGTATGATATATCCATCCATCCATTTACTACCGCTTGTCCCTTTTGAGGTCGCGGGGGGTGCTGGAGCCTATCTCAGCTGCATTCGGGCGGAAGGCGGGGTACACCCTCGATAAGTCGCCACCTCATCACAGGGCCAACACAGATAGACAGACAACATTCACACTCACATTCATACACTGGGGGCAATTTAGTGTTGCCAATCAACCTATCCCCAGGTGCATGTCTTTTTGGCGGTGGGAGGAAGCCGGAGGACCCGGAGGGAACCCACGCAGTCACGGGGAGAACATGCAAACTCCACACAAAAAGATCCCAAGCCCGGGATTGAACTCAGGTATGATATACAACATAAATAATAGTGCATATTCTCAAGGAGAAACATTCGATAAAGTGAACTTGGATACAGTGCCTTGAAAAAGTATTCACCACCTTGGATGTTTCATACCTTTTTGCTTTTAGAAATTATAATATGGTGTTGCTGGTATTTTATAACTGCGCCTTTGTCTGCGATCGCAGCACTACGTGTGTTGATGTGTATCATTCAGGCTGGTACATCTGAACATTTCTAATGTTCCCCATTCCTGGGATTGGGCTCTTTCAGGTTCAACCATGATTGAATTGAGTTGTGGGCTTTGACTTGGCCACTCAAGAATAATTACCTTGTTGTTTTTTAACTAGTGCTTGGGGTCGCTGTGTTGCAATAAAATAACTGTGGAAGTTGCTTTCCAGCAGTTCCACTGTTAGACACAGCACCGGAGCCAAGCGTGCAGTTTTTAACCAGGTTTTAATGTACATAGATTGTATCAAAGTTTTCTCCAGCAGGATGTGGCTTTTCAGTCACCTCCGTATCTTCTCTCCCCTCCTGTTCAACAACAGATGATTAGATAACTCGTACCACCTGGGAGATCTAATCACCTGTTCAGCTGTGTCTTTCCGTCAGCACTGCCACGCCCCCATCTGATGGCACTATGTCCTCAGTACCATGGACAGAGATGGCGACTTTCGCTCTTGCAAGCAGCGCTGGCCACACCTCCCTCCACATACCTCCACCGCCAGACTTAGGCCAGGAAATCGTCCGGCCGTCCGTGCGTTGGCATCTTTCATGCGGTGGAGCCATTGGAGGGGTTTGTGGTCCGAGCAGAGGCTGAACGGGCGTCCCAGCAGGTAGTACCGGAGGGCACCGAATGCCTGCTGGCACTGCTCCGTCCCATGGACCAAATCTGGAGCACCTTTTCAGGTGAGGTCAGTTAGTGGGCTGGTCAGGTCCACAAACCTGACCAGCCCCAAAAACTGCCTCACCTCTTTTTTCGTCCTCGGGGCCGGGCAGGCTGCAACTGCTGCGGTTTTGTCTATCTGTGGCCGCACCTGTCCTTCCCAAAGTGGTACCCCAGATACTGGACCTCCCGCCGGCCAACCGCTCACTTTGCCGGGTTGGCGGTGAGCCCCGCCCGCCTCAGGGACTCGAGTACCGCCCCCACCCTCTGCATATGCTCCGCCCAGTTGTCCCCCTGGATGATAACATCATCCAGATAGGCGGCAGCTTATGCCGCCTATTTTTTGTTTCACCTCTATCATTGTTAAATGATTGCATTTGTGTATGAGCAAAAATCATGTCCTGATGGAACCCAGGGTACCTCAATGGTCAACACTGTGGGCTCCAAATACAGGGGTACTGGGTTTGAATCCCAATTTCTTTTGATATGTAACTTAGGTTCAAAATTTAGTTCCACCGCAATCGTAGTTTACTGCGACAGATGTCACGATTCCATTAGTGAATGAGCCAGACTACACTTACAAAAAGGCTCAGGATAGCTCAATGGTTAAGACTGCTGCCTCTCACGTAGTACTACTGGGTTCAAATCCATAACTAGGAAAATCATGTTTTTTGTTTCGCCTCGATCATAGTTCACTGATTACATTTGTATATCAGCAAAAACCACTCCTAAACAGGACCCAGAATATCTCAATGGTCAACACTGCGGGCTCCTAATACAGGGGTACTGAGGTCAAACCCCATACATGGAATCAGTAATTTGGCTGTATGGCGTCAAAACGACATACATTGTGGGGTGTTTCTTCTCCCCCACACAGAGTAATGTTATGTGCTAGTTGTTTGAGTAACATATAGTTGAAAAATTAAGTCAACACTAAAGATAATAATAATCAAAAATAAATTGTCAAATAGTCAATGATGTACAGGACGGGGTTTTGTAAATTACATGTCAACCCAACCGGGATTCAAACCCAGCACCCTTCAACCTATTTCAACAGTCTTAACCCCTGGTCTATCCTGGGTCTTGTGAAGAAAAGATTGTGTTCCATACACAAATGTAATCGAGGACTCCTGGCTCAGGAAAGTATGACGAGGTGCAACAAAATGCTTTCAACTAGAGTGGGGTTCGAACCCAGTCCCTTTAAATCCAAGTCAGCAGTCTTAACCACTGAGCTATCCTTGGTCTTGTGAAGAGCAGATTTCTTTCCATACACAAATGTTATCTATGCAGTGTTTCCCCCAGAAAATTTGTTAGACAGGCGGACGAACGGGGAAGGTGCTGGGTGGGTGTAAGTAACAGTGTCCCGACATCTGAGGTCCCTCCCAAGGTTTCTCGTTGTTCCCACTGGGTTGAGTTTTTCTGTTGCACTGATGTGGGATCTGAGCTGAGGACGTCGTTTGTGGCTTGTGCAGCCCTTTGAGACAGTTGTGATTAAGGGCTATGTAAGTAAAGTTTTATTGATTGATTGATTTTGAAATAGGAGCTTTTTTCTTTAACATTTGCATGTAGTCATAAGTAATAAGGGAATTATTTGTATTCTATTACATTGTCTCAGATTGTTAAAGTTAAAGTTAAAGTTAAAGTACCAATGATTGTCACACACACTAGGTGTGGTGAAATTTGTCCTCGGCATTTGACCCATCCCCTTGTTCACCCCCTGGGAGGTGAGGGGAGCAGTGGGCAGCAGCGGTGTCGCGCCCGGGAATCATTTTGGTGATTTAACCCCCAATTCCAAACCTTGATGCTGAGTGCCAAGCAGGGAGGTAATGGGTCCCATTTTTATAGTCTTTGGTATGACTCGTTGTATTTAGATATAGAGAATGTGTTGGTTTAAAAAATACTCTTGTGTTCTCATGGTCATACGCAACTAACTAGAGGCAATTATACAAAATTATTCAATGATCGTGACATTTAAAATCAAAAGTATCGATATTGGCTCTGTATTTACTTGGTACCGGATCAATACTACATTTCTCAATATCACTTACCCTTACTAAGTGCCATTTTTTTTAATCATAGACCATTTAACTTAATTCAGTTGGATGCCTAGTGAGTAAGAAATATTCTTGTAGCCATCTCCTGTCCTAAAACTTGTCTTCATGTTGCAATCTTAGTAGGAATACTAATAAATCAGAGTCTAGCCTACCAGACAGGAGTGTTTTTACAGCACAATCACACAAGAACTGGACTCAGGTGATCTACATTTCACTAACCTAACTCGCTGGATTTCTGCTGAATTAGGTCACTTTAAAGAAGGTTAACATGTATGCAAACACTTACTTCACATCATATATTATAATTAATTGACAGTAGTTTGTAAATATAATTTAATATTTTGCCTTTTCTTTCATTTATTGTAAAAATTAAAAAAAAATCTAAATTAAACTAACTATGATTTCATTTATCAAAGCAATAAAATGTTGAAACAGGCAAGGGAGTGAATACTTTTGCAAGGCACTGTGCACTCTTTAGAGTAGTCAGTGTACAGAATGTATAGCAGTATAGCCTTACTATCTACTGAAAATTAATTAACACACAACCATTATTGCCTAAATTGCTGTCAACACATCATAGTGAACATGTCCCAAGTATGTCCAAAGTGTCAATATTTTGATTTAGTACTAGGGATGTCCGATAATGGCTTTTTGCCGATATCCGATATTCTGATATTGTCCAACTCTTTAATTACCGATACCGATACCAACCGATACCGATATATACAGTCGTGGAATTAACACATTATTATGCTTAATTTGGACAACCAGGTATGGTGAAGATAAGGTCCTTTTTTTTTAAATTAATAAAATAAAATAAGATAAATAAATTAAAAAACATTTCTTGAATAAAAAAGAAAGTAAAACAATATAAAAACAATTACATAGAAACTAGTAATTAATGAAAATGAGTAAAATTAACTGTTAAAGGTTGGTACTATTAGTGGACCAGCAGCACGCACAATCATGTGTGCTTACGGACTGTATCCCTTGCAGACTGTATTGATATATATTGATATATAATGTAGGAACCAGAATATTAATAACAGAAAAAAACGACCCTTTTGTGTGAATGAGTGTGAATGAGTGTAAATGGAGTAGGGAAGTTTTTTGGGTTGGTGCACTAATTGTAAGTGTATCTTGTGTTGATTTAATTTAAAAAAAAAAAAAAAAAAAAAAAACGATACCGATACCGATAATAATAAAAACTGATACCGATAATTTCTGATATTACATTTTAAAGCATTTATCGGCCGATATTATCAGACATCTCTATTTAGTACCATTGTTATCTAGCACTGCCCTAATAATCTTGGGCATGGAATTAACCAGGGCTGCAAAGGTTCTTAATGGAATCCCCTCCTACTCCTTCAAAATAACATCACTGGTGCTCAACACCTTGCGCTTCTCCACCTACCTTCCTTAAGAATGTTCCACCTGTGCATAATTGGGTTCAGGATTCGAGGAAACATACTTGGCCACTCCATAACCTTCATTTTCCTCAACAAGGCACTTGCTATATTTGAAGTGAGTTTGTTATCATCTTGGAAATTGATACGACCCAGTGGATTATGCTATGCTTCACAATGTCAAACTACACCTTGTAATCCATGTTCCCATTGCCGCCCTAGACAATGACGCTACCACAATCATATTGGTACTAACCTGTGTAGCAAGCTATTAGACATTAAAGGCCTACTGAAATGATTTTTTTAAATTTAAACGGGGATAGCAGATCCATTCTATGTGTCATACTTGATCATTTCGCGATATTGCCATATTTTTGCTGAAAGGATTTAGTAGAGAACGACAACGATAAAGATCTCAACTTTTGGTATCTGATAAAAAAAAAAAAGCCTTGCCTCTACCGGAAGTAGCGTGACGTAGTCAATTGAACAGCTCCTCGCATTTTCCTATTGTTTACAATGCAGCTAGAGCGATTCGGACCGAGAAAGCGAAGATTACCCCATTAATTTGAGCGAGGAGGAAAGATTCGTGGATGAGGAACGTTAGAGTGAATGACTAGAATGCAGTGCAAGACATATCTTTTTTCGCTCTGACCGTAACTTAGGTACAAGCTGGCTCATTGGATTCCACACTCTCTCCTTTTTCTATTGTGGATCACAGATTTGTAATTTAAACCACCTCGGATACTATATTCTCTTGAAAATGAGAGTCGAGAATGCGAAATGGACATTCACAGTGACTTTTATCTCCACGACAATACATCGACGAAACATTTTAGCTACGGAGCTAACGTGATAGCATCGTGCTTAACTGCATATAGAAACAAAATAAATAAATCCCTGACTGGAAGGATAGACAGAAGATCAACAATACTATTAAACCAGGAACATGTAACTACACGGTTAATGCTTTCCAGCCTGGCGAAGGTTAACAATGTTGTTGCTAATGACGCCATTGAAGCTAACTTAGCAACCGTACCTCACAGAGCTATGCTAAAAACATTAGCTATCCACCTACGCCAGCCAGCCCTCGTCTGCTCATCAACACCCGGGCTCACCTGCGTTCCAGCGATCGACGGTGCGACGAAGGACTTCACCCGATCACAGATGCAGTCGGCGAGACGGAGGAAGTTAAGGTGAGTTCGGCGGCTAACGCGTCTGCTATCCATCTCTGTCTTCCTGGTTGTGTTGCTGTAGTCCGCCGCTAATACACCGATCCCACCTACAACTTTCTTCTTTGCAGTCTCCATTGTTCATTAAACAAATTGCAAAAGATTCACCAACACAGATGTCCAGAATACTGTGGAATTTTGAAATAAAAACAGAGCTATTTTGTATTGGATTCAATGGGGTACCGATACTTCTGTATCACTGGCTACGTCACGCGCATACGTCAACTATCCAAAGGCGTTTTCAACCGGAAGTTTAGCGGGAAATTTAAAATTGCACTTTATAAGTTAACCCGGCCGTATTGGCATGTGTTGCAATGTTAAGATTTCATCATTGATATATAAACTATCAGACTGCGTGGTCGGTAGTAGTGGGTTTCAGTAGGCCTTTAACAACCGTTTGTTGATACATTTTCAGTAGCTAGTGAATCTATACTGCCATGCAAGTTGTACACTGACTACAAATAGTCCAAAATAGGGTAGTACCTCGACTTTCAAGTGCCCCACCTTACGAATGTTTTGAGATATGGAGTGTTTCTCTGCCGATTTGTTGCTTTAAGTTTCGAGCGAAAATGTGGGTTACAAGCCAGCTTTTGAAACGTTTCAATGCAAGTTGGCGTAGCGCAGAAGTGTCAAACTTGTTTTCTTTGAGTACTACATCGCAATTTTGACTTCCCTTAGAGCCGCTTGTAAAAGCGAATATACAGTATATAAATATAAATATATAATCGCCTTATGACATACACAATTGCCAATGTATTTATCATATTGTTTTACTTGCAAATTAATGGATAATTTGCTTTGAAATCATAGGTCAAGTTGGAAGACAGACATTTAGGGATTTTTAATAAGAAAAAATGCTAAGAATATCTTATAGTTAAGGTTATAGTTCATTTTTAACATGCAGTTACATGGTACCTGTATGCATGTTTTTGATTTGTAATTGTTACAATATGCTACATCACATATTCCCAATTTCACATTTCAACATGTTCGAAAAGCAGCAGGAAGATCTTTTTGCATGATCAGATAACAATAAAGTTTAGAACAGGGGAGTAAAACGTACGTACGATCACTTTGCTAAGTATAAAAAGAAGCTGCAATTTTCGAATGAAAGAAACTGCTGTTCTAAATGTGTCCACTGGATGTCACAATAGCAATTCTTTGTATCCTCTGCTGCTTGAGCGTGCATGACTCCAGAGGGGGCGGAGCTATGTTCCCTGTAAATATAGAGGACTGGGGACACATTATCTGGACGCACAATAATATTCTGAAATAATATGTATCCCCCTTCAACTTCACTTTCACTATGTAAAGCGCTTTGAGTCACTAGAGAAAAGCGCTATATAAATATAAATTCACTTCACTTCACTTCATGTGTGGTTAATGAAATAAGTCCAAATCCACAAGTTTTGTTGTAGATGATGCTAAATGTGTACAGAATTAACCACAGTTGAGGAAAATGGGTAAAGTACATTATTAACATCCTGTAACTTGATTTGGATATTATTATTCATTCCATCTTCTGATAGATTAAAAATTAACGCCAATAGGAGCATTTTAAAACTCTGCCAAACTCAATTCCACCTATATGACTGGTGAACATTATCACATCGTTTATTCAGAAAGTATAAATCACGACAAATGAAGATAGAATACTATTAACCGCAACATGTAAGTGTAAAAAAAAAACACATTAGAATTTGTAGATTTTCAGCTTGTTCTATTTAAAAAAAAAAAAAATCTGACGTTGTCTTTATTTTTAAGTTATTATGCCATGATTTTACCAGTTTGGCCCACTTGGGATCCAGTGTTGGCCATCTAACCTTAAAAAATAATTAGTTACAGTTACAATTTACTTCTCCCAAATATTAATCGAGTTAGTAACTCGGTTACCTCATTATAAGAACAACTAGTTACTCAGCAAAGTAACAGATGTTATTTTTCGTATCGTTGTTTTACATGCTATTACATTTTATAACATCTTTAAAGTCAGATATGTTTATATCAACTGATTTAAGAATAAAAACACTATATACAGTATTTGGCATTTATCTGAACTCAATAGATACAGAAGGAGGAAGGAAGGAAAAGTATCTGATTGGCTCTACATTGTTGCGAACCCTCTCTCGGACCTGTGATCCCACCCATCGACAAGATTAAATTAAATATGATAAGATTTCGTGTATGTCAACATTTTCGTCTCCACTGGTATTCTTAGGACTGAGGGGAGGTTGTGTGCGTGCGGGCCTACAGAGCCTGACACTGACAGTGGAGGAACATCAATAAGGGAAGATGATACTAGTGTATCGTGTCCTTTTTACAGCGGATTTTTCCGCTACTGTCGATAATTTTATCATCCCCACATTTGCTCTCTGCATGCAGAGAATGTGTGGCAGAAACAAGAGATTTTGCCTTCATTCAATCAAACCATCAATCAAACTTTATTTATAAAGCGCTTTTCATACGTAAAATAAATGCAACGCAAAGTGCTTTACAAAGTTAAAAACAATACCCCGATGACTCATATCCCCCATTATCCTCTTATCCAGGAGATCGCAAAAAGCCGCTGCCTGACCAGGGCTCAGAAAATCTGCAGAGACTCCTCCCACCCCCACCAAGGACTGTTTTCACTGCTGGACTCTAGAAAGAGGTTCCGCAGCCTCCGAAGCAGAACCTCCAGGTTCTGTAACAGCTTCTTCCCTCAGGCCGTAAGACTCTTGAACGCATCATAATAAACCCCTCAATTCCCCCCCAAAATGGATTAACTGGCTGGAATATAAAGACAATATAACATTCATCAATAAACGTGGATGCGTATGAAAAAGTGCAATATATTTATCTGTACAGTAATCTATTTATTTATATCTGCACCTTATTGCTCTTTTATCCTGCACTACCATGAGCTAATGCAACAAAATGTTGTTCTTATCTGTACTGTAAAGTTCAAATTTTAATGACAATAAAAAGGAAGTCTAAGTCTAAGTCTAATTATCACATACGTACGCATGGACACAGATACCAAACACAAACACACACACACAACACACACACATATGCAACTATATGGACCAATGATTGCATGGTCACACACATATGCAAGTATATGGAACAATGATTGCATGGCTGAGTACAGAGGAGACATGTGAGTAAACACTATCACAGGAGCCATCTGCACCAGGAGGTCATCAGACCATAGCCACCAGGATGCTGACACAAAAGCGCCCCCACAAGCACGGCCGATAACCCCTGAGGCAGCTGGCTCATCTGGGGAACGTTGGAAAATGAAAATAATAAAACTTGTAAAATAGTGACAACCATGAGTCAAGATAAAGAATACAATCCAAGTAAGACATACGAAGATTAATAGAAAAATTGGGATCCGCCAATTGGGATGGCGGATCATGGGATTTCTCAAATTGCCGGGAACCATGTCTCAAGGAAGACGGAAATTCTTTGTCAACACGTTTTGAACCCGGCGCCGACGCAGATTGGTATTATCAGGGATCTCCCCAAAAAACAGCGGCGTTCTCCACCAACTCCTCCACATCAATAGCAGCGCCTCCATGTAGGTCCGGGATGAGCCTGTGATGTTTCCGCGTTTAACTCCGCCTAAGCATATCCAATAAACATTTTTGCCTTCAGATCCGGATCCGATTTCAAATCCCAATCCGAGAATGAGAAAATAGGGAATAGAACTGAAAATGTTTTATAGCGAGTAACTAAAGTAAACACAATAAAAAAAAATGTATAAAATATATCATATTACATTTTGTTTATCATGTCCTATACAGCCACTCGGAAAATTACTTCCCTTGTTACCTTATTTGTATTTGACTTTATTACATGGATATATTTAGTGTTTGGAGCAGCAGGAAGGGATAGAAAGAAGAAACAAAAGAAGACAGAGGAAGAAATTGCGGGGACAAGATGGGGATAAGACAGAGAGAGAGAGAGACAACAACAACAACAACAAAACAACATCAGCAGATAGGATATGTACAAATATGATTTTAAATTATTTAACAAAGAACCAGTTAATGAAGTACATGTTAATACAACAGAACTGACAAATAACATTATTGCAGTACTAATGGAGCAAAAAAAATACCAATACAAATAATAATATTGATAATAATAATAATAATAATAATTACCCTTTATTATCAACATTACAATTGCTTCAAATGCAACCATGCATAAATGTAGTACTAAGCACTTGAATTACAAAATAAGGCAGATAAAGAGGGGGAATAAAGAGGAGTGGACTATATTAACCTTATAGATTGTTATGGTATGTATGTGTGTATGTATGTATGAGTATACCTGTATGTGTGTATGTACATATGTATATACAAGTATTTATGCATTTACAATATCTTTGTCTCCCAGTATGTGCAGGGGCCAAAGTATGGCCCCAGCCACCCAGAAAGCCCAACCTAAAACAGCAGGTGCGGTCCCCAGGGAACATGGGACCACCGGCCCAATGCAGACAGGCCGGCAAGCGACAAGACCACCAGGACCGGGCCCACCGTGCTTGCAGGCCGTAGACAGCCATCCAAGCAACGTTATCATGGACGCCCCTGCTTATTTCAGCAAGGCGATGCCAAGCCACGTGTTACAACACCGTAGCTTCATAGTAAAAGAGTGCGGGTACTAGACTGGCCTGCCTGTAGTCCAGACCCAGTCCCATTGAAAATGTGTGGCACAATATGAAGCCTAAAATACCACAACGGAGACCCCGGACTGTTGAACAACTTAAGCTGTACATCAAGCAAGAATGGGAAATAATTCCACCTGAAAAGCTTCAAAAATTGTTCTCCTCAGTTCCCAAACGTTTACTGAGTGTTGTTAAAAGGAAAGGCCATGTAACACAGTGGTAAAAAGCCCCAGTGCCAACTTTTTTGCAATATTTTGCTGCCATTAAATTCTAAGTTAATGATTATTTGCAAAAAAAAGTTTCTCAGTTGGAACATTAAATATCTTGTCTTTGCAGTCTATTCAATTGAATATAAGTTGTAAAGGATTTGCAAATCATTGTACTCTGTTTTTATTTACAAATTACACAACGTGCCAACTTCACTGGTTTTGTGGTTTGTTTGATTAGGTCAAGCAGGGATGTCTAATTGATGACGTGTGGGCCACCCGCGGAACCTGGCTGGTTTTTATGGACCCGGAAAAAAGTAGCCTGTGGGAAACACTGGGCCTGATCTACTAAGATCCAAATAACCCGCACTAAACAGCATATGCAAACTTTAAAATTGTGTGTACTATTGTGTGGCGGGTGATCTACCAAGACTGTGTGTGCATTTGATAACTTGTGCAAAAGTGGTGTTATTTAAAATGAAGATTTTGAGTGTACTATGGTGATGTCACCATGGATACACTCATTCCCCCTCCATATCCATGTTTTCATGCTCCTACCTGCGGCATTTAGCTGTGCTTTGAAACATGCATACAACTATAAGATGTACCACTTTTTCTTGAGCATTGCAGAAGCAGTCCTCCACTGCGATCTACAACAGGAACCCACTTTTTAGCACGCTGAAGGTGCTCTCTGAGTGGTGCTGTGGCACTATCTGCGAGCGTGCACTGGAATGATCTAAACCAGACCTAAGCAAATTAAGGCCCGGGGTCCGCATGCGGCCCATTAAGCTTTTCAATCTGGCCCGCCGGACATTCCCAAATAATGTTTTTAGATCTTTAAGATGGAAAGTGTAGCTGCCATTATGATGTGCAGTGATGTTTTCAAATGACCCTCAGTCTTGAACTATACAAAGTATTTCAATGGTTGAAATATGCGCTTTTGCATGATATACTAGTTACTATGGTAACCTACGTCACAGCAGCTCAGACCAAGCACCAAGCAGTGTGGGTGGGGAGCGTTTCCACAGAGTGTTTCCAGAGCGGCCAGCCTGAAATGCGGGTGTCAGGGACAGACGCGGAAGGACATTTTTACAACAAAGTTCTAAAGCTTAGTGATATATCAAATATATCAGATAGTAGGTGGGGTTTTTTTTACCCTTCGCATTCATATTTCGCTGTTTTTTGCCCTTTTGTTGCGTTTCGCTTTAATGTAAAATATGTGGATGAGAGGGGGTGTGACGTTCATATGTTGTCAATATTCAGTGTTTTATCGTTCATAGTTAATATTGTAAATCACACATTCTTTATTTTCATGTACATTCTGGGTGTCTCATTCAGTAAAAAAATGTAAAATTCCATTCGGTTTTTTAAGGCGGTCTCGCATAACGTTTTTAGCATTCAATCAGACATTATTGTGAGGATTTGTATTAGTGTTCCTAAAAAAAGATATACCGGCCCCCGGACACATTTTTTTCTCTAAATTTGGCCCCCGGAGTAAAAGTAATTGCCCAGGCCTGATCTAAACGCAAGAAAATATATATTGCAATGATTTCTTTTTAGGCAGCACGGTGGAACAGGGGTTAGTGCATGTGCCTCACAATGCGAAAGTCCTGGGTTCAATCCTGCTTCCTCCCACCTCCAAAGACATGCACCTGGGGATAGGTTGATTGGCAACACTAAATTAAAATAAATGAAAATATATTTTATGTTTGACTGCCATCTACTGGTCACACCAACATAATGTACCAAATAAAAATTGCTTCGAGGTCGGTAAGCAAAACCAGAATTATTCCGTACATTTGGCGCACCGGGTTATAAGGCGCACTGTCGAGTTTTGAGAAAAATTTTAAGCGTGCTTACCAAAAGTCTTACTTAAACATTTTAATAGACTTTTGAGCGCCGTGTGTAATGGTCTATATTTTCATTGGAACATATAAAATGTTGCTGTTGTTTACTTGAGTCATATTGCCATCACAGTGCAGTCTACACGTATCTCTTATGTTTGACTGCCATCTACTGGTCACACTTACATCATGTACCAAATAAAATTGCTTCGAGGTTGGTAAGCAAAATCAGGATCATTCCGTACATTAGGCGTACCGGGTTATAAGGCGCACTGTCGAGTTTGGAGAATTTTTCTTAAGTGCGCTTACTAAAGTCGTACTCAAACATTTTGATATATATGTACTGTACTGTGCAATCTACTAATAAAAGTTTAAATCAATCAAAACAGTGCAGTCTACACGTATCTCTTATGTTTGACTGCCATCTACTGGTCAAACTTACATCATGTACCAAATAAAATTGCTTCGAGGTTGGTAAGCAAAATCAGGATTATTCCGTACATTAGGCGTACCGGGTTGTAAGGCGCACTGTCGAGTTTGGAGAATTTTTTTTAAGTGCGCTTACTAAAGTCGTACTAAAACATTTTGATATATATGTACTGTACTGTGCAATCTACTAATAAAAGTTTAAATCAATCAAAACAGTGCAGTCTACACGTATCTCTTATGTTTGACTGCCATCTACTGGTCACACTTACATCATGTACCAAATAAAATTGCTTCGAGGTTGGTAAGCAAAATCAGGATTATTCCGTACATTAGGCGTACCGGGTTGTAAGGCGCACTGTCGAGTTTGGAGAATTTTTTTTAAGTGCGCTTACTAAAGTCGTACTAAAACATTTTGATATATATGTACTGTACTGTGCAATCTACTAATAAAAGTTTAAATCAATCAAAACAGTGCAGTCTACACGTATCTCTTATGTTTGACTGCCATCTACTGGTCACACTTACATCATGTACCAAATAAAATTGCTTCGAGGTCGGTAAGCAAAACCAGAATTATTCCGTACATTAGTTGCACCGGGTTATAAGGCACACTGTTGAGTTTTGAGAAAAAATTTCAAGTGCACCTTAGAGTCGGGAAAATACGGTTTAGATATGGACAGTATATATATATATATATATATATATATATATATATATATATATATATATATATATATATATATATATATATATATATATATATATATATATATATATATATATATATATATATATATATATATATATATATATATATATATATATATATATATATATATATATATATATATATATATATATATATATATATATATATATATATATATATATATATATATATACATATGTGGGTCGTTTTTTTTATAGGGTGCCATTTGGACTTCATAACTTGTAAAAAATAAATAGTTGATTTACCAATATTTTTATGTTCTATTGTATACATGACATATGTAACTTGCTGAAAAACATATTGGTCGAACTCAGGCACCTAAATCATAGTATGTTTAGCTATATTAATGAGAGGTGACACACGGGATATGTCCACTCTGTTAAGGACATATGCATAACAGCATACATGTGTTTTCAGTGCATGATTGCCTGTATAATGACTTTCCTATATGGATTGTATATCCCTCACTCTAAGCAGATATATTTTTAGAATACATACATTTTTAAATAGCATATATTGAGAAAAACAACCTTCACATTGAAAAGCATTAACACTGTACTTTTAACACCAATGTATTTGCTGTATATGATATTTTGCAACAGCAGTGATGATTAACCAAGAATTATGAAAGAAACTGCTGTTGAATGCATAATAGCACTACATATACATTGTGATAAGTCAACATTACTATATACATGTCCACTCTGTTAGGTTGATGTCCACCGTGTTAGTTGAATGAGGCTAACACGGTGGACACTAACACGGTGGACATTTTGAGCTAAAGTTAGCCTTCAGCCTGCCTGTGTTAACATAACAGCTAGCATGGACTTGAATAATTGATAAGAAATCTATAATTTCACACAAACATGTTTTGAAAAATTTCAATTTGATTGATCTCCTTATTATTTAGGCCTAACAGAGTGGACACGTTATGTTCAACCACATTAAATTCACTTCATAAAAACATCAACATCAGATAGTAAGAGAGCTAAAAAACCACACAGCTTACCAGAGTTGAGTTTCCCGCCACTGGTGTGATGTTACCTGATGAGAATGATGTCACCGACAAATGTGGTTGTTTTCTTAAAGGGACAGTAACGCAACTTAACAGAGTGGACAGCGACCACAGGGACAGACATAGAACCTTATTTTTTTGTAATTCTTTTTACGATTTTGATAATATACACCATATGACTAAAGAGAGCTTGTCTATGATAATTATATCATAACAAAAAAAAATTAAAAATATATGTTTTTATTTGTTATTTTCTAGATTAAAGTTGAATAAACAGCACCAGGGACATGGCAAAATCGCATAATAGAACTTTAACAAAAGCTTTAAAAAATATATATTCTAATGTTTGAAGCCCATATCACTGTATTTATGATAGACAACAATTTACCATACACAAAGAAACTAATGGAATGAGCAATTGTAAATATTTTGAGAAAATATGACATGATTTATACTGGGGACGCAAAAGGCACCATATAAAAAAAATGACCCATATATATATATATATATATATATATATATATATATATATATATATATACATATATATATATATATATATATATATATATATATATATATATATATATATATATATATATATATATATATATATATATATATATATATATATATATATATATATATACATATATATATATATATATATATATATACATATATATATATATATATATATACATATATATATATATATATATATATATATATATATATATATATATATATATATATTATATATATATATATATATATATATATATATATATATATATATATATGTATATATATATATATATATAATTTTTTTTTAGGGGGTGTGGGGAAAAAGCAACATTTGATTTGTGTTGTATTGTATTTCTATTAACTGTGTGCAAATGAAAACTTCAATAAACAAATGTTTCTGAGACTCCATGGTTATGAATGAGTTTGGAGGCCCCGCCTCCACCACTGACCAGACCTCTCCTCTCAACCCTACCCCACCCCACCACCCCACCACCACCCCACCTCCCTCGGATGCTGCCGGTAGCCCTGCCCAGAATAAAATGCTGGGTTGGGTCAGACGCTGCTCCCACTGAGGAGGAGAGTGCCTGGCTGGCTGCACACGAAGCCAGAAGAGCGTGAGGCCGTCGGCTTGCTGCTTCACTGCCCCGTGCGAGCGAGCTGACATACACACTCGCCCGCGCCGACGCTCACTCTGACACACACGCGCACACACACACACACACACACACACACACACACACACACACACACACACACACACACACACACACACACACACACACACACACACACACACACACACACACACACACACACACACACACACACACACACACACACACACACACACAGCTGTCTGCCTCCCGCTCCCTCTCTTGGTAACACACACTAACACACACGCACACACAGTCAGTCAGTCATCAACCCTCATTCAACTCCCTCCCAGCCACGGGTCAGCAGCTCAGACAGGCACCTTGTTCCTCTCCATCTGGAAAGAGCAGAGCATCGCAAGGTGCACACACACACACACACACACACATGCATGCACACACACTTACACACATTTTCACCCATATATAAACACCAACACACAAGCATCATCCTTCAACCTGCCGGACTTTTATCTTTGGACCGGGAAGGCGGACTTCATTCTGAGGAGCAACTTTTTAACAATGTGAAAAGCCAGGAGATGACCTCTGGAGGAACTTCGACAAGCTTGTTGCAGTAGGACGCAAAAAAAACAACCCATCTCCTCGCCATCCATCCTTCTGCTGGGACGTCTCCCCCATCATCAGCATGCCTACAGCTTGCACAATAAGGTGCACCTCGGGAGTGTGACCCACCATGTGCAGATGGACGCCATCCCGAGCTCACCTCCATCCTCCTGAAGACGCTCGCAGGCGACGACGACCTCCGCCGCCGCCGCCCAGCGCGGCCTCCCTCTGCCTGACATGCATGGCCGTACTCCTGGCGGCTGCAGGCGTCGCCTCCGGGGCCTGCCCCCCCAGGTTGGGCCACGAACCCCTCCAGGTGGTGGCGGGCGGCGTGAACTGCTCGTGGACTTTGGAGAGGCACACCCGCAGTTACAACCACCTCGAGGGCGACGTGAGGCTGCGGCGGCTTTACTCGGCCAACAAGTTCTTCCTGTGCATTGACAAAACGGGCAAGGTGGACGGCACGCGGCGGAAAAACTACGCAGACAGTAAGTGACGTTTTATTTTTATGGTTGGACTTTCTTATCTGCTTATCTTTTATGGCCCTTACAAAGGGATATCCTGTAGCTTCCTGTGTTGTGTTTAGAGCACCAGACGCGCGTTGCTAGGTAAGTCGCCCCGGTGCGAATTTAGACTCCTCATGGGACGGAGGACTTTTTTTCTTCTTCTTCTCGTTGGGCGCGGAAAACAAAAACAGACACCAGGGATTCACTCGTCCAAGCTGTGAAGAAAGTGCATCCATTGTAAGTAGCAGGTGGACATCCTGTGGACTGTCATGTGTGGGTTGTCTGCCTTCCACGGGGATGCTGAGGCGAGCATTCTTTAATGATGCTGTTGTTTCAATAGAGACACTGCATAGTAGTACCATATATTTTGGTACTTTTTGGTACTTTTCTAAATAAAGGGGACCACAACATTTTCTATTATTGGCTTTATTTGAACAAAAAATCTTACGGTAAATTAAACATATGTTTCTTATTGCAAGTTTGTCCTTAAATAAAATAGTGAACATACAAGACAACTTGTCTTTTATTATTAAGTAAGCAAACAAAGGCTCCTAATTTAGTCTGCTGACATATGCCGCATTTTCCATTCTATTATTTTGTCAACATTATCAAGGACAAGTGGTAGAAAATGAATTATTAATCTACTTGTTCAAAATGAATTATTAATCTACTTGTTCATTTACTGTTAATATCTGCTTACTTTCTCTTTTTAACATGTTCTATCTACACTTTTGTTAAAATGTAATAATCACTTATTCTTCCGTTGTTTGATACTTTACATTAGTTTTGGATGATACCACAAATTTGGGTATCAATCCGATACCAAGTAGTTACAGGACTCATACATTGGTCATATTTAGAGATGTCAGGCCGGCCTGATAATCGGCCGATGAATGCGTTAAAATGTAATATCGGAAATTATCGGTATCGTTTTTTTATTATCGGTATCTATTTTTTTTTTATTTTTTTTACATTAAATCTACATAAAAAACACAAGATACACTTACAATTAGTGCACCAACCCAAAAAACCTCCCTCCCCCATTCACACTCATTCACACAAAAGGGTTGTTTCTTTCTGTTATTAATATTCTGGTTCCTACATTAAATATCAATATATATCAATACAGTCTGCAAGGGATACAGTCCGTAAGCACACATGATGGTGCGTGCTGCTGGTCCACGAATAGTACTAACCTTTAACAGTTAATTTTACTCATTTTCATTAATTACTAGTTTATATGTAACTGTTTTTATATTGTTTTACTTTCTTTTTTTTTTAAGAAAATGTTTTTAATTTATTTATCTCATTTTATTTTATAAATTTTTTAAAAAGGACCTTATCTTCACCATACGTGGTTGTCCAAATTAGGCATAATAATGTGTTAATTCCACAACTGTATATATCGGTATCGGTTGATATCCGGTATCGGCAATTAAGAGTTGGACAATATCGGAATATTGGATATTGGCAAAAAGCCATTATCGGATATCCCTAGTCATATTCAAAGTCTTCATGTGTCCAGGGACGTATTTCCTTAACATCATTTAAAAAAAAAAAAAAAAAATATCGACGTAATCATAGCTATAAATAAATGATAAATGGGTTATACTTGTATAGCGCTTTTCTACCTTCAAGGTACTCAAAGCGCTTTGACAGTATTTCCACATTCACCCATTCACACACACATTCACACACTGCCATGCAAGGCGCTAACCAGCAGCCATCAGGAGCAAGGGTGAAGTGTCTTGCCCAAGGACACAACGGACATGACTAGGATGGTAGAAGGTGGGGATTGAACCCCAGTAACCAGCAACCCTCCGATTGCTGGCACGGCCACTCTACCAACTTCGCCACGCCGCCCCCCTAGCTCCTGTACTTGGTATCTTTACAGTGGATGTAAGGTGTAGATCCAGCGTTTGTTTACATTTTGACGCCAGTGAGCTACGGTGTGTAGTGAAACATGTTAAGCTATTCCTCGTCCTGCAGGGACGATACTTGTAAGAAACTTACTTGGTAACACTTTAGTATAGGGGAACATATTGTAAGTAACCAAAACTTAATTTAGAGTTATTTGGGTAGGGTCATGGTTAGAGGGTTAGGGTGGTTGTATAATAAGGCCATGCAGAATAAGGCATTAATAAGTACTTAATAATGACTAATTAAGAGCCAATATGTTACTAATTTGCATGTTAATAAGCAACTAATTAATGGTGAATATGTTCCCCATACTAAAGTGTTACCACTTACTTTATTTGTCACCATGGGGGTGAGGATTAGTGATTTAGAAGTAGCTAAAACACTACCGACTGCGGCTGAACTTTAGCCATGTCTTATAGCACCTCTTCCTGAGGGCATTTCAGTGTTCTAACTTCACCTTTATCGTTAGTTTTTAAACCAAAATGAGTCTGTTCTCCCTTTTCAGTCTACACACATTGTGTCTGCTTATAAGTACTCCGTGATTGTGCGCTGCCGAACATGCTCCTCTGCTCGTAAACCAGCAATGTACTGTACTAATACCGGTATACCGTACAACCCTACTGCATAGGCTTAAGTATTTTCTCTGACTGCTCCTTGCACTCTAATGATCTCTTTTAAAATGCCTAATAGTCCTCAAAAAACAAACTTTGCGGCTTTTATATGTGACACAAACTTGTATGCAAGAGAACCAGCGACTAGCCAGACAGTTTGGTTGTGTGCTCGCGGTCAGGAGGACACCTGAGAAGTGCAGCGGCCGCACCTCATTGTGTCCGTCAATGGATGTCTTTCAGACATTTGACCAGGTCAGAGGAGCTGACTCATGAGCTGACCTCGCCCCCACGTCCGTCTGCCTCTGACTGACAGGCGGGCCCACAGTCATGCCTCTGACTGTAATATTTATGTATTTGTTAATAGCTTTTTTTTGTTGTTGACACGAGTGTGGTTGAGTCAGAGTTTTTCCACATGGCTACCCGAGGTTGATGGGGAAGGCAGCAGCTGTTGTGTTAAAGTTGTTGCCACTGTTCCAACGTGTGAGTGACATTTGCTAACCCGTCCAAAAGGAGGCACCTGTAAGTACTTTCAAAACCATGATCCAACCTTGTGACTAAGTCAAGTTGAGGCGACTCATGATGGTACAACAAGGTTTATATTTAAAAAAAAAAAAAAAAAAAAAAAAAAAAAAAAATATATATATATATATATATATATATATATATATATATATATATATATATATATATATATATATATATATATATATATATATATATATATATATATACATATGTATATATATATATATATACATATATATATATGATATGATTATGATTCAATATGTATATATATATATATATATATATATATATATATATATATATATATATATATATATATATATATATATATATATATATATATATATATATATATATATATATATATATATATATATATATATATATATATATATATGGCAGCACGGTGGAAGAGGGGTTAGTGCGTCTGCCTCACAATACAAAGGTCCTGAGTAGTCGTGAGTTCAATCCCTATTCCAGGATAGAGATGCTCACCATGGGTACAGTCTAAGAGGAAACAACAAATTATATTTGCCTAAATTTAGAACAACTTTAAAGTCAATGTGCATTTCAGTGTTCTAACATGATTCAATTTAAAAGACTGTTTAAAAAAGAAGTACTGAAGAAGTACGAGGACGAAAGAGAGTGATGCCCTCAGCACAGAGCGATGGGAGAGAGGTGTATGGTCAGAGAGTGTTTGGGCCTGTGTGTGTATGTGTGTGTGTGTGTGTGTGTGTGTGTGTGTGTGTGTGTGTGTGTGTGTGTGTGTGTGTGTTTTGTCTCGTCTTGAATTGTCTCAAAGTAACAGTGGTACTATCGTATTGTTAGTGTACAGGAGCTTTTCTTGTTTTTGTTTGTATAGTATTGTTCTTGTATTACATTGTTTATGTTAAATGTGGAATGAGTGAGAGGGGTTGGGATATTATAAGCATTTGCTTCATCCAACCCCTTTTCAAGCCTTGCATAAATGTCTCTGCCAAAATGTACAAAAAAATGTTTTGTTGTACTGTGCAGGTTTGAAATAAATACTTCAATTCAATTCAATTCAATTCAATCCCGGCCTCGGGATCTTTCTGTGTGGAGTTTGCATGTTCTCCCCGTGACTGCGTGGGTTCCCTCCGGGTACTCCGGCTTCCTCCCACCTCCAAAGACATGCACCTGGGGATAGGTTGATTGGCAACACTAAATTGGCCCTAGTGTGTGAATGTAAATGTGTGAATGTTGTCTGTCTACCTGTGTTGGCCCTGCGATGAGGTGGCGACTTGTCCAGGGTGTACCCCGCCTTCCGCCCGATTGTAGCTGAGATAGGCTCCAGCGCCCCCCGCGACCCCGAAGGGAATAAGCGGTAGAAAATGGATGGATGGATGGATATATATATATATTAGGGCTGCAACAACTAATCGATTAAATCGATTAAAATCGATTATTAAAATAGTTGCCGATTAATTTAGTCATCGATTCGTTGGATCCATGCTATGCGCATGCGCAGTTTTTTTGTTTTTTTAAAATTAAATTCTTTATTTTTTATTTTTATTTTTAATAAACCTTTATTTATAAACTGCAACATTTACAAACAGCTGAGAAACAATAATCAAAATAAGTATGGTGCCAGTATGCTGTTTTTTTTTCAATAAAATACTGGATAGGATAGAAATGTAGTTTGTCTCTTTTATCCGATTATTAATCGATTAATCGAAGTAATCGACAGATTAATCGATTATCAAATTCATCTTTAATTGCAGCCCTAATATATATATATATATATATATATATATATATATATATATATATATATATATATATATATATATATATATATATATATATATATATATATATATATATATATATATATATATATATAGTCAAACTTTCTGTGGTTTATTTGTTATACAGTGCTCAATACCGGGATAGAGCGGAATATACGTTAGGTCAGGAAAAAACACATTTCATCCCGACAGGCCTGTTTCGTAGGTATCACTGCTCTTCAGGGGATTTTATAAAATTTTATGAAAAACTTTGCAATGGAAAACGAGTGAATTGACAGTAGGGATTTTATAAAATCCCCTGAAGAGCAGTGAAACCTGCGAAACATCCATCCATTCATTTTCTACCACTTATCCCTTTCGGCTGGAGCCTATCTCAGCTACAATCGGGCGGAAGGCGGGGTACACCCTGGACAAGTCGCCACCTCATCGCAGGGCCAACACAGATAGACAGACGACATTCACACTCACATTCACACTCACATTCACACACTAGGGCCAATTTAGTGTTGCCAATCAACCTATCCCCAGGTGCATGTCTTTGGAGGTGGGAGGAAGCCGGAGTACCCGGAGGGAACCCACGCAGTCACAGGGAGAACATGAAAACTCCACACAGAAAGATCCCGAGCGCAGGATCGAACCCGGGACCTTTGTATTGTGAGGCAGACGCATTAACCACTCTACCACCATGCTGCCCGATTTCTGTGGTTATCCGTTATACGGTGCTCAATACCGGAGTAGAGCGGAATATACGTTAGGTCAAGAAAAAACACAGAGGCTATTTCATCCCGACAAGCCTGTTTTGCAAGGTTCGCAGGTTTCACTGCTCTTCAGGGGATTTGATAAAATGTTATAACAAAATTTGCAGTGAAAAACAGGTGAATTGACATTGGGTTTTTTTTTAAATCCCCTGAAGAGCAATGGAACCTGCGAAACAGGCTTGTAGGGATGAAATAGCCTCTGTGTTTTTTCCTGACCTAACGTGTATGTACATACATATACATCTTTAGTTAATTTAAATACTCATATATATGTTAGGAATATGCAGTTAATATGATAATTGCTATGTTGATTTATTCATTAGATTTATTGCATTGAGTTACGTAAAGTGACATCTTTAGACCCACGGGTGTCGCAAACTCAGATTATTGGACAGGAGCGCGAAAACGATATTAAAGTTTCTAGAATAAGCGTTTTTATTGGACACACTGATATAGTGTGTCCAATAATAATTTCCCACATCCTTGGTTTGTTCCTAGGTTTCGGCACCAAGAAATATAAACTCCAATGAGTAAATCATGATCATATTTACTGAATATTCTTCACTGCAATATGACTATTTAAATGTGCTAAAGATACGGAAAAATGCATATAACAGACACTCAGTTGATGTCACCAATAGATTGATTGATTATAAGCGCTTTTTTAATAATATGCATGGTACTTACTCGTCACTTAAGGTTCTACACTGCAAAAAGTCAGTGTTCAAAAACAAGAATGAAAAATACAAAAACTAGAGGTATTTTATTTGAACTAAGCAAAATTATCTGCCAACAGAACAAGAAAATTTGGCTTGTCAAGACTTTCCAAAACAAGTAAAATTAGCTAACCTCAATGAACCCAAAGTATATTCTCACAAATAACAACTGTACTACTATATGAGTACGCATTTTCTATTGTCTCATTGAAAATAAAACAGCAAAGTCCATTTGGCTGTCATCTGTTTTAATTTGACACAATTGTGTCAAAAGTCATGATTTTTTCATGCTTGAAATAAGAAATTATTACTTTAAAAAAGCAGTTTTATACTTGTGAGTGTTGATGACACAGCTTTGCAACAGTTGATATTCTAGTTTCAAGCATGTTTTACTCAATATGGGTCATCAAATCTCAGCAACAAGCTGTAATATCTTACTGAGATCATTTAGGACCAAAACACTTAAAACAAGTAAAACACTCTAACATAAAATCTGCTTAGTGAGAAGAATTATCTTATCCGACAGAAAATAAGCAAATATCACCCTTATTTGAGATATTTAATCTTACTTAGATTTGAGTTTTTGCAGTGTATTAGCTATTGAGGCTTTTCAATTGATTATTTCTAGCGCCCGGTCGACCAGATTTTTATTTGGAGATGACGTGGCCAGAAATGTGGAACATAAACATACATGTCCACATTCTCCACTTTGTTGCAGTGTCCTATTTCTCACTGCTCTCCGTATTCTCTTTAGGAAGAAAAAAAAAGGTGTCTCTGAGCTTAAAATCGATAATGGGTTTCACAATGTAAAGCGCTTTGAGTCACTTGAGAAATAGCATAGAATAGCAATAGATATAATTCACTTTTAGATAGATAGATAGATAGATAGATAGATAGATAGATAGATAGATAGATAGATAGATAGATAGATAGATAGATAGATAGATAGATAGATAGATAGATAGATAGATAGATAGATAGATAGATAGATAGATAGATAGATAGATAGATAGATAGATAGATAGATAGATAGATAGATATACACTACAGTTCAAAAGTTTGGGGTCACATTGAAATGTCCTTATTTTTGAAGGAAAAGCACTGTACTTTTCAATGAAGATTACTTTAAACTAGTCTTAACTTTAAAGAAATACACTCTATACATTGCTAATGTGGTAAATGACTATTCTAGCTGCAAATGTCTGGTTTTTGGTGCAATATCTACATAGGTGTATAGAGGCCCATTTCCAGCAACTATCACTCCAGTGTTCTAATGGTACAATGTGTTTGCTCATTGGCTCAGAAGGCTAATTGATGATTAGAAAACCCTTGTGCAATCATGTTCACACATCTGAAAACAGTTTAACTCGTTACAGAAGCTACAAAACTGACCTTCCTTTGAGCAGATTGAGTTTCTGGAGCATCACATTTGTGGGGTCAGTTAAACGCTCAAAAAGGCCAGAAAAAGAAAACTTTCATCTGAAACTCGACAGTCTATTCTTGTTCTTAGAAATGAAGGCTATTCCACAAAATTGTTTGGGTGACTCCAAACTTTTGAACGGTAGTGTATTTTTATTTCAAATATGCATAAAAACAAGAGCAAGCCTGATCCAATACAGTGCTATAGCCTTAACAGCCATTATAACAAAATGAAAACAATGGAGAATAAAAAATGAAAACAAATGAACATTGGACTTTCTTTTTTTTTTTTTCTTCTTTTTTTTTTTACATATTTGAAAAGAAGTGAGAAGAAGTTTACACTTATTTAATCCCACCCCTTTTCTTTAAATCATAAATTACTCTGAGCTAGAACTACCTGTTCACTCTATGTACAAACTTAATGAACGTGTATATACATAAATTATAGATATATACCTGTACATACATATGCACACTACACACATACATAGCCACACCATTACCACTAGTGATCATGGAAATGGTATATCATGCCACCACAGCAGCACCACTGCCTCAATGGGCAGCCCCACACTCTTCTGTAACATAAACAACCCAATATCAAACCCCTTCTTCATCTCTGTACCTTCACTTCATATTTCTTACACTGAAAACTGTGTTGAAGATTTTACTAAAATTGTGAGTGTGTCAGACACTTCTCTTTTTTTGATAAGTATAAGGACCCTGCCATTTTAAGACATTTTCACAAATTTATGTGACATGCAAATCGTTGGGCTGTCAAGAGCCTTGCCCCTGCGTCATCGTGGTTAGGGTGATGTTTATAGAAGGAACCGGAAGCTGTGCACCTCCGGTTGAGAGAGATTATTTTTTTAATGGAAAGTTAAATACGGGAAACATACTAGAACAGGAGAACGCCGGGAATCAAGGCACCAAAAAAAATTGGGTGAATTGACAGTAGGTATAGGTACCAAATTTGGTACTTTTATAGGTACTGACTGAAGTCCTTCACAACGACTGGGGACCGATTATCGTAAAATCAAACGGTGACATTTTTCTGATATCACGTCTCGGTGAAAACAGCCGGACTGCCACTAGTTAATGTTAACATTTTCCATTCCAACAAAGCAAGAAGAAGTCACTTAAAAGTACAGCAAGGCTCCGCTTCCCAAAATGCACTAGCTCGATGCAAATCTACATTGGATTTTCCATTGACGCGCTAACAATTAGCATTAGCGATTATACATGGCGATTTATACGCCTCTGAATTTGAAAATGATTGTTAACGATAGGCAAAATTCCAAAAAAAAGTGCAGTTCCCCTTTAATGGCAAAGACTACTTCCTGGCTAAGGCAAAACACTGTAGTAAATGCACTACTGCCATCTACGTCTTGGAATTGCAACCACTATATAATACAGTACAGTATTTGCAAATGAAATACAGAAGTGCAAGAAAACAAAATAACCAAATGGACAAAACAGTTTGATGTTAAATGTTAAAGAAATTATTTACATATTTGAATACACACAACTGTACTGAAAATTGATACAGTTGAGTACCGGTAGTAATTCCCAGGTAACAGGAATCGGCACCTATTGACTCAAATGTGAAAAGTATCCATCCCTAGTTGACTAGTATAATGTTGAAGCTTCTAAATGACCAAATTTAAGAACAATGCGGACAATTCAACAATCCTGAAAGAATAATACGGTGGCGATCAAAAGTTTACATACACTTGTAAAGAACATAATGTTATGGCTGTCTTGAGTTTCCAATAATTTCTACAACTCTTGTTTTTTTGTGATTGATTGATTGGAGCACATACTTGTTGGTCACAAAAGACATTCATGAAGTTTGGTTCTTTTATGAATTTATTATGGGTCTACTGGAAATGTGACAAAATCTGCTG
Source organism: Entelurus aequoreus (assembly GCF_033978785.1). Classification (NCBI taxonomy): domain Eukaryota; kingdom Metazoa; phylum Chordata; class Actinopteri; order Syngnathiformes; family Syngnathidae; genus Entelurus; species Entelurus aequoreus. The sequence goes on from NC_084757.1 coordinate 20,608,204, forward strand.
GGTCAAAAGTATACATACAGCAATGTAAATATTTGGTTGCATGTCTTTTGGCAAGTTTCACTGCAATAAGGCGCTTTTGGTAGCCATCCACAAGCTTCTGGTTGAATTTTTGACCACTCCTCTTGACAAAATTGGTGCAGTTCAGCTAAATTTGTTGGTTTTCTGACATGGACTTGTTTCTTCAGCATTGTCCACACGTTTAAGTCAAGACTTTGGGAAGGTCATTCTAAAACTTTAATTCTAGCCTGATTTAGCCATTCCTTTACCACTTCTGACATGTGTTTGGGGTCATTGTCCTGTTGGAACACCCAACTGCGTCCAAGACCCAACCTCCGGGCTGATGATTTTAGGTTGTCCTGAAGAATTTGGAGGTAATCCTCCTTTTTCATTGTCCCATTTAAGCACCAGTTCCATTGGCAGCAAAACAGGCCCAGAGCATAATACTACCACAACTATGCTTGACGGTAGGCTTGGTGTTCCTAGGATTAAAGGGCTCACCTTTTCTCCTCCAAACATATTGCTTGGTATTATGTCCAACCAGCTCAATTTTTGTTTAATCTGACATCACATGGACAAAGATAAGACCTTCTGGAGGAAAGTTCTGTGTAACAGTTGTACAACACTTAGAGGTTAACGTGCTGTAAACTGTTATGATAATCACCGTTTTGTCAGTAAAACATTCAGTCAGTACATTTAGTCCTTTTCTGGTCTATTTCATAAATTATTACACAATTTTAAAAAATATTACACAAGTGACAAATAACTGGGATTGTTCTTGCAGCTAGGGCTTCCATGCCACTGCGGTGAATAAGACAGAGAAAAGATAATAATTAAACTTGTTAATGTTTTATTACACGCACAATGGTCAAATGCCATATTGCAGCAAAGGGCAAACGGCAAGTACGAGCGGGTCAATTGCGTGTGTTAGCTGATAACCAATCCAAAACAATATATGTAGGCACTAAACCATAACAGAGCTTATCTGTGTTGTAATGTTGTTAAATAACAATGCTAAGGTGGATGTGAGTCATAGCTTGAAATAATAGATAGATAGTACTTTATTGATTCCTTCAGGAGAGTTCTCTATCCGGCCCGCGGCATGAGTTTGCTAAGTATAAAAATGAACCTGAAATTTTTGAATGAAAGAAACTGCATTTCTAAATGTGTCCACTGGATGTCACAATAGCAATTATTTGTATCTTTGTAGATGGTGCTACATATGTACAAAATAAACCACATAATGTTAGTACGTCAGTCAAAGAAAATAATCAAACTACATAAATAACATACTGTAATTTGTTTTTGATATACAGTAATTTTTGGTAACACTTTAGTATGGGGAACATATTCACCAATAATTAGTTGCTTATTAAAGTAACAAAGACTTAATTTAGAGTTATTTGGACACTAGGGGAACATATAAGGGTTAGAGTTAGGGTTAGGGTTACTAATAAGCAATAATTCTGAGGTAAGCCTGATTGCATGTTATTAAGCAACTAATTGATAGTGAATATGTGTTCCCCATATTAAAGTGTTACCTAATTTTTTTTATCTTGATAGATTGAAAATTAACACCAGTGAGTTGACTGATGAACATTATCACATAATTTATTTAAAAAAAATATAAATAACGACAAATAAAGTATACATACTATTAACCGCAACAGGTAATTGTAAAAAAAAACCCAACAACAATATGATTTGTGCAATTGTGGTTGTTCTATTTTTAAACAAGGAACCAATCTGAAGTTGTCTTTATTTTAAAGTTCGTGCCGTCATTTCCAATCCGGCCCACTTGGGAGTAGATTTTTCTCCACGTAGCCCGGATCTAAAATTAGTTTGACACCCCTGCTTTATAGAGTACACAATTTTTTAATCAATAATACACTACTAACTATAACTGATTGTAATGGAATTGATATGGAAACGATAAAAAAGGTTATAGAAGAGATCTCAGGACCATTTATGTATATTAGTAACCTATCATTTCAAACAGGTACATTTCCAAACAAAATGAAAATAGCTAAAGTTGTACCAATTTATAAGACTGGAGACAAACACCAATTTACAAATTATAGACCTGTTTGAAAAACTGTTCAATAACAGATTAGAGAGTTTCATAAATAAAAATAGAATACTCGAAGAGAACCAATATGGATACAGAGCTAATGTTTCAACTTCGATGGCTTTCATTGAAATTACAGAAGAAATTACCAATGCAATAGATAGTAAAAAAAATGTGCGGCAGCAGTGTTTATGTATTTAACTGAAGCATTTGACACAATTAATCACAATACTTTAATTAAAAAACTAGAACGATATGGCATCAGAGGGTTAGTCTTAAACTGGATAAGAAGTTATTTAACAAACAGGAAACAATATGTGAAGCTAGGCGAACACACATCTACAACGCTAAATATATCCTGTGGTGTACCTCAGGGATCAATACTAGGACCACAATTATTAAATCTCTATATAAATGACATTTGTGAAGTTAAAAAAGATTTAAAGTTAGTATTATTTGTGGATGATACAACTGCGTTTTGTTCAGGAGAGAACACACAGAAGATTATACAAATAATAACAGAAGAAATGAACAAATTAAAAAGATGGCTTGACAAAAACCGACTATCTTTGAACATCAGTAAAACTAAAATAATGCTATTTGGTAACAGTAGAAGAGAAAGTCAAACACAAATACAAATAGACGGAATAGAAATTGAAAGAGTAAATGAAACCAAATTTCTAGGTATTTATTGATGATAAATTGAACTGGAAATCTCATGTAAAAAATATACAACATAAAGTAGCAAGAAACACGTCAATAATGAATAAAGCAAAACATGTTCTAGACCAAAAATTACTTCATATTCTCTACTGCTCGCTAGTGTTACCATATCTGAGTTATTGTGTAGAAATATGGGGAAATAACTACAAAAGTACACTTCATTCATTAACGGTGTTACAAAAATGATCAGTTAGAATAATATATGGCCGTCCATACTAGGGTTCTACGGTATACCGGTATTAGTATAGTACCGTGATACTAATGAATCATATTCGGTACTATACTGCCTCTGAAAAGTACCGGTCCGCCACCCCCCTGCGCCCGCGGCGTCGTCACGTCGTGTTATTGCTGGTTTATGAGCAGAGGAGCATGTTCGGCAGCGCACAACCACGGAGTACTTACAAGCAGACACAGTGTGTAGACAGAAAAGGGAGAACGGACGCATTTTGGCTTAAAAACTAACAAAAAATGTGAAGTCATAACACTGAAACGCCCTCAGGAAGTGGTGCTTTAAGACATGGCTAGCTAGCTAGCGGCTAAAGTCCAGCCCCCAATGTTGTAGCTACTTCTAAATCACTAATCCTCGTCTCCATGGCGACAAATAAAGTACGTTTCTTACAAGTATCATCCCTGCAGGACGAGGAATAGCTAAACATGCTTCACTACACACCGTAGCTCACCGGCGTCAAAATGTAAACAAACGCCTTTGGTGGATCTAGACCTAACATCCACTGTAATGATACCAAGTACAGGAGCGTATCTCGTCAATACTACCATGATTACGTCAATATTTTTTGGCATCACAACATCTTCTTTCGTTTTTTAAAAATGTATATTATGTTTATAAACTCAGGAAATATGTCCCTGGACACATGAGGACTTTGAATATGACCAATGTATGTTCCTGTAACGACTTGGTATCGGATTGATACCCAAATTTGTGGTATCATCCAAAACTAAGGTAAGGCATCGAAACAACAGAAGAATAAGTGAATATTACATTTTAACAGAAGTGTAGATAGAACATGTTAAAAGAGACAGTAAGCATATATTAACAGTAAATGAACAAGTAGATTAATAATACATTTTCTAACACTTGTCCTTAATAATGTTGACAAAATAATAGAATGGAAAATGACACAATATGGTACTGCGATGTCAGCAGCCTTTGTTTGTTTACTTACTAATAAAAGACAAGTTGTCTTGTGTGTTCACTATTTTATTTAAGGACAAATCTGCAATAATAAACATATGTTTAATGTACCCTAAGAGTTTTTGTTAAAATAAAGCCAATAATGCAGTTTTTTGTGGTCCCCTTTATTTAAAAAAGTATCGAAATAATTTTGGTACCGGTAACGGTACCAAAATATTGGTACCGGGACAACACTAGTCCATACAAAGATAACAGAAAAATAATCCAAGCATCTATGTTGTCAGCGTTTATAATCAATGGCAAATACCTAAGTGGTTATGATACAATCGCCACGGTGCCTTTAAGCGTTTCCAGCCTCATGTCACTCATGCTCACTCCCCCCTACGTCCTTGTGCACTTTTGTCATCATCCTCTCATTTCCGTTGGTGGAAAGAACCTTTTTTTTTTTTCTCTCTCGAACCAAAACAGCATTCAAAAAAGCTTGCTCGTGGTCGCGCTTTGCAATGCCCGCAATATCGTTTGTTGAGGCTTTCAATCAGACTTAAAGCCTCTTGACCCGCACAATTTCTTGATACTGATACGGCGGCTATAGATTAGAGTGGGAGGTGGTGCATATTTAATGACCAGATGGGTGAATCGGATACCAGACTAGCGCTAACTAACTGGCCGTTCCTCTCCCCCCTGTCTCCTCCCGCCTAGCCCCGTAGGCTCGATCCTGTCGACTTCACCTCCACCCCACTCAGTTTTTCCAGGCTCCGTCTCTCTCTCAGGTGCAAAAACAGTTGGAATTAGTCAACAAGTGCTGCGTTAATTGAGGGCTGGAAAATATTGTATCAATCCCGGTGGAACAGTGGCATGGAGCAGCTGAGGGAAGAGGCCACGGTGGAGGGAAAGTGGCTTTGGACCAAGGGGGAGTGGTACGGGATTGTCAGAAGTGATTGAAAACAATGAAAAAACAACACTAAACAGCAAGTGTCTTGAGTTACTGATTATGACGAATGAGCCGTCAGGTCGGGGTTGATGCAACTTTTCGTAGGCCTGGTCAGAACTGGGGAGGTCCGAAGCGTATCGCTTACATCTTCAAAGTACCCTGAGTGGGATGCTCCTGCTATACCTGTGCACACATGCACGAGTGTACACAAGCATGCACTCAAATGCACACAAAACATTACGGCTTCGGGTTTCTGCGTCTACAATCTAGCAGAAGTGTTTTTCAACCTTTTTGAGCCAAGGCACATTTTTTGCGCTGAAAAAAATCCAGAGGCACACCACCGGCAGAAATCATTAAAAAAACGAAACTCAGTTGACAGTAAAAAGTCGTCGTCGCAATTGTTGGATATGACTTTAAAGCATAACCAAGCATGCATCAATGTAGCTCTTGTCTCAAAGTAGGTGTACTGTCACCACCTGTCACATCACGCCGTGACTTATTTGGAGTTTTTTGCTGTTTTCCTGTGTGTTGTGTTTTAGTTCTTGTCTTGCACTCCTATTTTGGTGGCTTTTTCTCTTGTTTTGGTATTTTCCTGGAGCAGTTTCATGTCTTCCTTTGAGCGATATTTCCCGCATCTACTTTGTTTTAGTAATCAAGAATATTTCAGTTGTTTTTATCCTTCTTTGTGGGGACATTCTTGATTGTCATGTCATGTTCGGATGTACATTGTGGACGCCGTCTTTGCTCCACAGTAAGTCTTTGCTGTCGTCCAGCATTGTTTTTGTTTACTTTGTAGCCAGTTCAGTTTTAGTTTCGTTCTGCATAGCCTTCCCTAAGCTTCAATGCCTTTTCTTAGGGGCACTCACCTTTTGTTTATTTTTGGTTTAAACATTAGACACCTTTTTACCTGCACACTGCCTCCTACTGTTTCCGACATCTACACAGCAATTAGCTACCTGCTGCCACCTACTGATATGGAAGTTACTCTGCCGAGCTCCAGACAGCACCGACACTCAACAACAACAAATCATTTGCAGACTATAATTACTGGTTTGTAAAAAATATTTTTAACCCAAATAGGTGAAATTAGATCATCTCCCGCAGCACACCAGACTGTATGGGTGGAGGGACGATGGTACAAGCATTGTGACGATGAGAACATCCTAGCACGCATTGCCCCTGGACTATATTACTGGTAGACCAGCCAGGATACCTCTTATTTTAGTGTCAGCACCAGTCTTAGCTGCTAATACTACCGATACCGACATACTGACATTTAAAAAGGTCTTATTATACAAAACCAGCTTTTCTTACCTGTTGGCACCGGTTTTTGTGTATGTGGAATCCCAGGGCCGGCCCGTGGCATAGGCCGTATAGGCAAATGCTAAGGGCGCCGTCCATCAGGGGGCGCCACGCCAGTGCCACAAATGTTGGAGGAAAAAAAAACAAAAAAAAAAAGTTGGTACTATTATTTCTAAATACATGAAATAATCCCACGTTAATTAAAATGCAAATTAAAGCTTATTTAATAGAAATATTATTTGTTACAACATTACGCCCTCCTCCCCCCGCACAGTGCGCCCCCTCCCTTCCCGTATCATGGCTCTTTTTGGACGTCACCACATAAAAAAATTAACACAAGATGTCAAAACGGCCAAAACTGTCAGGTGCCGAGGGAAGAAAAAAGAGAAAAGAAGAGGAGGAGAAACGAGAAAAAGACAGAGGTAGCAGGTAGGTAACGTTAGCCTACATGAAATTATTTTTCTGTTACAGAATGTGATAGTAACCTGGCTTTTTAGCATTAAGCTAATGTTACATGATTCGGCAATTCCTAATCAATAAATAGCAAGTTCTGTTTTAACGTCGGGTTAATATTGTGGAGGGGGCTAAATTCATCCATCCATCCATCTTCTTCCGCTTATCCGAGGTCGGGTCGCGGGGGCAGCAGCCTAAGCAGGGAAGCCCAGACTTAACTCTCCCCAGCCACTTCGTCTAGCTCTTCCCGGGGGATCCCGAGGCGTTCCCAGGCCAGCCGGGAGACATAGTCTTCCCAACGTGTCCTGGGTCTTCCCCGTGGCCTCCTACCGGTCGGACGTGCCCCCGTTAGGGGGCTAAATTGTTATGGAAAATAATAGTGTAACGTTAGGTAATTACAGTACTCCCTGGTGTACAGTAATTTGTAAGTCATTCTGGTTAATGCACTATTAAAAAGCACAAATGGAGAACTCTGTAGGATCCCCTTTTTTTGTAATATAGTTGTTAAAGTCATACTGGTTTGATATCTTGTTTTGTGCAGTGCCTTATTTATATTGTATTTTTAATTTATTTTATGCAACTTGTTGACACGTTTTATTTTGTGTTTATGTATGTAAAAAATATTGTATTTCATATATTCATTTTTTATTTTTGGTATTCATTTATTTATCCATATTTTTTTTTATCTTGTTAACTAATCTGATTGTTAATTTGCTTTCTTTAAGTAAAAAAAAAAGGTCAAAGACAAAGTTATTCGGTTTCTTGTGAGTATATACACTTCACTGCCGATGTGGGGGGGCGCCACCTAAAATCTTGCCTAGGGCGCCAGATTGGTTAGGGCCGGGCCTGTGGAATCCCCACAAGTCTCGGAATTTTGAACTCAAACCATAGGGGCAAACAAGCCCTTTGGAATTTGAGACTTTAGCCACATATTTTGCCAAAGTCACGTTGGTAGATATATGGTAGGGATCTACCCGAAGAGCAATTGCCATTTTTATTCAGTTGTAGTCAATAAGTTCCTTATTTTATCTCTATCCTCTTGCGGTGGGGCAGACTGGCTTATACAAACCCCGAAGCCAGTGAAGTTGGCACGTTGTGTAAATCAATCATAAATCGTAAATAAAAACAAGATACAATGATTTGCAAATCCTTTTCAACCTGTATTCAATTGAATAGACTGCAAAGACAAGGTACTTAATGTTCGAACTGGAAAACTAAATGTTTTGCAAATATTAGCTCATTTGGAATTGGATGCTTGCAACATGTTTCAAAAAAACTGGCACAAGTGGCAAAAAAAGCATGGCTTTGATCAAACCATGAGAATAGTAATTAGATAAAAATTATGACCGGCTCTAAATTTAGCTCTACAATTGAGACTTGCTGTCTAGAAAGCTGCACAAATTAATTTGCTGAGTAGGGGAGGGGTCTTGATATGTTTTTCTTTTGAATTATTATTTTTAAAAGGGGGGGGGGGGGAAACAAAGTTCCAGAGGCTGGTAGGCATCATATCCTGTTCTGGGTCAACAGCTGCAAAGGCCATGCCCAAAAAACACTTCACATTAATAGTTTTAGGAAATTATAAAGCAGAGCAGCAATTAAATAATGGGAAAAGCAGTTATACGCATGCAATTTCAAGACTTTGAATTGGAACACTGAAGAAATAAAGTTACTTAACGTAGAAGTCAGACCAGAACCGTCAAAGCCCTCTTCTAACCGGGGTGTGTTTGTCTTTACTAAATGTATTTTGGGTTTTCTGAGTTCACGAGCGTGTTTGAGTTGGATGGCGCCCAGCGTGTGAGTGCAATGGGGGGTGGGTGGAGCGGCGTGTCGGGGGAATCTTCCACCCTGATGAAATATGTTGTGGAAATTATTTCAAACTTGTTTTAGATGCTTAAGACACTCAGCCAAGCAATTCACGCCGAGTGCACAGTAAGTGTCAGCGCATGCACTTTCCAGGGTCACAGCAGGGGAGCCGGAGCCTATCCCAGCTGACTACCACGTGTACAGTCTGGACTGCCCCCTAGTCAATGGACCCATAATGGACAAGTCCCATCCCACGCAATGTGTCTTTAAGGCAGCAATTTGAACAACTACATTACGCTGAGTGTCTGAAAAAATGGTGTACCGGGCAGAATAATCATGAAGAAAATATGAAAAAGCCCCACAAAAAGTTTCATGCGACATACAACCATGTAAAAAAAAATGTGGGGTGTCCTCATTTAGTTATGTGACCTACTCCTGAAAAGCTGCAGACAAAAGGGTAATTAAGTGTCAATACAAGCAACCCTAATGTGTTGTTTTTCTGACAAATACTCCACATGGTGCCGCTTAGTGTTGTTCCAATATCAATATTTTGGTACCGGTACCAAAATTATTTTGATACTTTTCAGTACTTTCCTAAATAAAAGGGACCACACAAAATTGCACTATTGGGTTTATTTTAACAAAAAATCTTAGGGTACATTAAACATATGTTTCTTATAGCACGTTTGTCCTTAAATAAAATAATGAACATACAAGACAACTTGTCTGTTATTAGTAAGTAAACAAACAAAGGCTCCTAATTTAGCTGCTGACATATGCAGTAACATATTGTGTCATTTTCCATTCTATTATTTTGTCAACATTATTAAGGAGTTTTTTGCTGTTTTCCTGTGTGTTGTGTTTTAGTTCTTGTCTTGCACTCCTATTTTGGTGGCTTTTTCTCTTGTTTTGGTATTTTCCTGGAGCAGTTTCATGTCTTCCTTTGAGCGATATTTCCCGCATCTACTTTGTTTTAGTAATCAAGAATATTTCAGTTGTTTTTATCCTTCTTTGTGGGGACATTGTTGATTGTCATGTCATGTTCGGATGTACATTGTGGACGCCGTCTTTGCTCCACAGTAAGTCTTTGCTGTCGTCCAGCATTGTTTTTGTTTACTTTGTAGCCCGTTCAGTTTTAGTTTCGTTCTGCATAGCCTTCCCTAAGCTTCAATGCCTTTTCTTAGGGGCACTCACCTTTTGTTTATTTTTGGTTTAAACATTAGACACCTTTTTACCTGCACACTGCCTCCTACTGTTTCCGACATCTACACAGCAATTAGCTACCTGCTGCCACCTACTGAAATGGAATTTACTCTGCCGAGCTCCAGACAGCACCGACACTCAACAACAACAAATCATTTGCAGACTATAATTACTGGTTTGTAAAAAATATTTTTAACCCAAATAGGTGAAATTAGATCATCTCCCGCAGCACACCAGACTGTATGGGTGGAGGGACGATGGTACAAGCATTGTGACGATGAGAACATCCTAGCACGCATTGCCCCTGGACTATATTACTGGTAGACCAGCCAGGATACCTCTTGTTTTAGTGTCAGCACCAGTCTTAGCTGCTAATACTACTGATACCGACATACTGACATTTAAAAAGGTCTTATTATAATTAAGTGTCAATACAAGCAACCCTAATGTGTTGTTTTTCTGACAAATACTCCACGTGGTGCCGCTTAGTGTTGTTCCAATATCAATATTTTGGTACCGGTATCAAAATTATTTTGATACTTTTCAGTACTTTCCTAAATAAAAGGGACCACACAAAATTGCACTATTGGGTTTATTTTAACAAAAAATCTTAGGGTACATTAAACATATGCTTCTTATAGCACGTTTGTCCTTAAATAAAATAATGAACATACAAGACAACTTGTCTTTTATTAGTAAGTAAACAAACAAAGGCTCCTAATTTAGCTGCTGACATATTTGCAGTAACATATTGTGTCATTTTCCATTCTATTATTTTGTCAACATTATTAAGGACAAGTGGTAAAAAATGAATTATTAATTTACTTGTTCATTTACTGTTAATATCTGCTTATTTTCTTTTTTAACATGTTCTATCTACACTTCTGTTAAAATGTAATAATCACGTATTCTTCTGTTGTTTGGATACTTTACATTAGTTTTGGATGATACCACAAATGTGGGTATCAAACAGATACCAAGTCGTTACAGGATCATACATTGGTCATATTCAAAGTCCTCATGTGCCCAGGGACATATTTCCAGAGATTATAAACATAATATGGCAGCACGGTGGCAGAGGGGTTAGTGCGACTGCCTCACAATACGAAGGTCCTGAGTAGTCGTGAGTTCAATCCCGGGCTCGGGATCTTTCTGTGTGGAGTTTGCATGTCCTCCCCGTGACTGCGTGGGTTCCCTCCGGGTACTCCGGCTTCCTCCCACCTCCAAAGACATGCACCTGGGGATAGGTTGATTGGCAACACTAAATTGGCCCTAGTGTGTGAATGGGAGTGTGAATGTTGTCTGTCTATCTGTGTTGGCCCTGCGATGAGGTGCCGACTTGTCCAGGGTGTACCCCGCCTTCCGCCCGACTGTAGCTGAGATAGGCTCCATAAGCGGTAGAAAATGGATGGATAAACATAATATACATTTTGTTTTAAAACGAAAGAAAATTTTGTGATGCCAAAAAATATCGATGTAATCATAGTAGTATTGACTAAATACGCTCCTGTACTTGGTATCATTACAGTGGATGTCAGGTGTAGATCCAACTATGGCGTTTGTTTATATTTTGACGCCGGTGAGCTACGGTGTGTCGTGAAACGTTTATCTATTCCTGGTCCTGCAGGGATGATACTTGTAAGAAACTTACTTTATGTGTCGCCATTGAGACGAGGATTAGTGATTTAGAAGTAGCTACAACCCTGCCAACTGTGGATGGACTTTAGCCGCTAGCTAGCTAGCCATGTCTTAAAGCACCTCTTCTTGAGGGCGTTTCAGTGTTATAACTTCACATTTATTGTTCGTTTTTAAGCCAAAATGCGTCCGTTCTCCCCTTTCTGTCTACACACTGTGTCTGTTTGTTTGTACTCCGTGATTGTGCGCTGCCGAACATGCTCGTCTGCTCGTAAACCAGCAAAGACACGACGTGACGACGACGGGCTGGCAGGGGTTGTGGGGGACTGGTACTTTTCAGAGGCGGTATAGTACCGAATATGATTCATTAGTATCGTGGTACTATACTAATACCGGTATACCGTACAACCCTAGTGCTGCTGTGACTTGAAATTTCTCACACTGCTCAATGCATCCCACAAAAACCGAATCACAATGAAATTCAGCACACACATTCAGAGGAACGACAAGCACATGTTTGTAAAGTTTGAGCAAGGTTGGTTAAAAAACAGGGCACGGGTGGGACTGAGCTACTGATTGGCTGTAAGTCACTGCCCATTTGTCCAGTTAGTACACAACGTTGAGATATCTGTTATGTGTATGCTGGCATGTTTTCCGAAGTACTTCGAGTACAACCCACAGGGGACGTCGCAAATGTCATGTTTCATGTGTAAATCAACACTTTTATCTCTCTAAAACTAGAGATGCCGATAAATGCTTCAAAATGTAATATCGGAAATTATCGGTATCGGTTTCAACCTCCCGATTTTCCCGGGAGACTCCCGAATTTCAGTGCCCCTCCCGAAAATCTCCCGGGGCAACCATTCTCCCGATTTACACCCGGACAACATTATTGGGGGCGTGCCTTAAAGGCACTGCCTTTAGCGTCCTCTACTAACTGTCGTAACGTCCTCTTTTCCTCCACACAAACAGCGTGCCGGCCCAGTCACATGATATATGCGGCTTTTACACACACATAAGTGAATGCAAGGCATACTTGATCAACAGCCATACAGGTCACACCGTATAAACAACTTTAACACTGTTACAAATATGCACCACACTGTGAACCCACACCAAACAAGAAAGACAAACACATTTCGGGAGAACATCCGCACCGTAACACAACATAAACACAACAGAACAAATACCCAGAACCCCTTGCAGCACTAACTCTTCCGGGACGCTACAATATACACCCCCGCTACCACCAAACACCCCCCCCCCCGCCCCGCCCCCATATCCCAAATTCGGAGGTCTCAATGTTGGCAAGTATGCTCTAGTATACTCTGGACTGAAGCTGTGTGCCTTCATTGTTTTTGTAGCTGTACTTTTGAGGCATGTTTAAAAAAAATAAAAAATAATGCACTTTGTGAAAGTCAAAGTATAGTATTTCCCATAGTTGTAGTGGGTATCAGGATTATCTCAGGGAGAGCATGTCCCAAATTCCAAGCTGCGGTTTTGAGGCATGTTACAAAAAAATCATGCACTTTGTGACTTCAATGTTGGCATTTTTTTCCATAACTGGAGTTGAAGTTGTTCTCTTATTTTGGAAAACCCTGTTTTTGACTGATTGATTGAAACTTGTATTAGTAGATTGCACAGTACAGTACATATTACGTACACCCGAATAAGTTTTTCAACTTGTTTAAGTCGGGGTCCACGTTAATCAATTCATGGTAAAGTTACATTGTTTAATGCATCCAGCTGGGCATCACAACAAAATTAGCCATAATAATGTGTTAATTCCACGACTGTACATATCAGTATTAGGGATGTCCGATAATGGCTTTTGCCGATATCCGATATTCCGATATTGTCCAACTCTTAATTACCGATACCGTTATCAACCGATACCGATATATACAGTCGTGGAATTAACACATTATTATGCCTAATTTGGACAACCAGGTATGGTGAAGATAAGGTCCTTTTTTTTAAAAATTTATAAAATAAAATAAGATAAATAAATTAAAAACATTTTCTTGAATAAGAAAGAAAGTAAAACAATATAAAAACAGTTACATAGAAACTAGTAAATAATGAAAATGAGTAAAATTAACTGTTAAAGGTTAGTACTATTAGTGGACCAGCAGCACGCACAATCATGTGTGCTTACGGACTGTATCCCTTGCAGACTGTATTGATATATATTGATACATAATGTAGGAACCAGAATATTAATAACAGAAAGAAACAACCCTTTTGTGTGAATGAGTGTAAATTGGGGAGGGAGGTTTTTTGGGTTGGTATACTAATTGTAAGTGTATCTTGTGTTTTTAATGTAGATTTAATAAAATAAATAAATAAATAAATAAAAACGATACCGATAATTAAAAAAACGGTACCGATAATTTCCGATATTACATTTTAATATTGACAGGCCGATATTATCGGACATCTCTAATCGGTATCGGTTGATATCGGAATCGGTAATTAAGAGTTGGACAATATCGGAATATCGGATATGGGCAAAAAAGCCATTATCGGACATCCCTATCTAAAACCCAAGTAAACATTAGATAGACCCATAGGTGGCTAATAGACCGGTGCTTTGTACTTTCTGTCTTTTCCTATTATTGAGGTTTTACGCCACATGAAAAAAATCTGTTTTTAATTAAAAAGGCTGTCAAGTCGACAGTGCAGAGTAGTTTTATCCACTTCTCCACGCAGCAGTAATTCGGATGGACCTCAGACAGGAACGCGTGACCGAGTCGAGGGGGGCCGAGGAGGGAAGCACCTGGTCTAAGGAAGCGCTTGTTGGTATTCGGCATGAGTAGAATCTGCATGTTAACGAGTCCAGACGTGGGGAGGGGAGTGTGTGTTCTGCTGGGTATTGAGGTGGAAATTAAAGGCTAGGGGAGTGCTGGAGCCTTTCCAGTCGCTCATTAGGCATTATGTACGGGGCTAGAGAGGATTGGTGGATATTCCAAAGTCCATGAATCAATGAATGGCGATCGTTGCTTGTGCGGTACAGACAGTTGTTGACCTCCCGATACAAGAAGCTCTAAAGAAAGATGTTCTCCCAGAACATCAAGTCCTGGGAACACTGTTGGGACGGGAGAGTCGGGGTCGCTTTAATTAGTTGAGCATCCCTGCTTTCTGCCACCGGGGCGCCGTATCGTCAATGGGCTCTCGAAATGTAGCAATTAGTAGCTAACAACCTTTGGCAGTCTGTCCCAGGCTCCTCTGCAGGATTTACTGGGTTCACCAGCGGGTTTATAGAGTCTGACTTTGGCTCCGCCAGCCGATTCCTTTATCGTGACATCCTGTGGGTGTAGAGGATTTCACAAAGGAGACGACTTCACAAGGGCTGCCAACGGGACTTTGAAGCGATTGCACTGATATTCCGACGAATTCTACCAATCTATCAATGCTTCAAAGAATAAAAAGATGCTTCTAATATTCCTACAGCCAGAGGAATAGAAAACTTATGTGAGGTTCGGTTTACATCATTCCCCATGACGAAACTATCCATTGGAGTCCAAAAGTTACTCCCTTATTGATTTAGGAGGATAAGACGCCCTTGTAATAACAAGCCACCATTAATCACACAATGCAACTTTCAAAAGAAACAAAAAGTTAGCATTTTTCTACTTGCAACTCCCTCCACCAGGGGTGTCCAAACTTTTTCCAGCAAGGGCCGCATACAGAAAGTTGAAGGCTCTCGGGGCCACTTTGTACTTTTTTTTGTACATTCAAGACCCGAAAACCTCTTACATGCCAGTTATTATTAGTTTTTTTTTATTTTGCATGATTTCCTGTCCAGCGTTTTATTATTTTTTGTTCCACGTCATTTTTCACGACCTCAACGTTGTACCTTTACACTTCATGTGTCTCTTTTCTATTTGTGCACCTGCATTTCTCTGGAATAGAAGACTTGTTTACTGCCATTGCCTGCCGTCTCTGCATCCCGGAGTGCCTAACGTAACAAAAACTAATACAATGTAGTTGAATCAATTATTCTTATTACTATTCTTTATCAATATTAGTATGATTATTACATTATAAGGCTTAGCACACTCAAAATCTTACCATTACCATTGTTTTCTGCACTTGCCTGCCGTCCCTGCATCCCGGAGTGCATACATAAAACGAAACGTAACAAAAAACTAGTACAATGTAGTTCAATCAATTATTCATCTTATAATTAGTCTTTATCAATACTTATTATTATTCATATTTTGTTTTCGCAAACTCAAAATCTTACCATATCTTGCAAGCAATGTGTACATATGTTCATCAAACACCATGTAAAAGACGCACAGGTCAACAACAATTTTGGTTTTCAGGTCCCATTTTGGGGGAATTTGGTCTGGTTCCATTTTTCCTAAGCACAAATTGTATTTTGTCGGTGTCGCGGGCCAATTAAAAACAAGCTACGGGCCGCAAATGGCCCCCGGGCCACACTTTGGACACCCCTGCCCTACACCAGTGCTTTTCAAATAGTGGGGACGGGCCCCCCTGGACGGACTGGTAAGGTGTCAGGGCGACCATGAGAGGCAGGGCGACTTTCAGTATCGGTATCTTTAACCATGCTTCAATGATAAACAAGTCTCCAGCGAGGTGGCAGCAGTGCTCAAATGAATCAACTCGCTGACCAGAAAATATGAAGAAATATATACAAAACCCAAAACCAGTGATGTTGGCAAGTTGCACTAATCCTAAATAAAAACAGAATTCAATAATTTGCAAATCCTTTTCAATCCAATCCAATCCAATCCACTTTATTTATATAGCACATTTACACAACAAGAATGTTTCCAAAGTGCTGCACAGCTGTGTTAAAAACAATATTAAAAACAATATTAAAAACAATATTATGCTACACCAATGACTGAATAAAAACAAAGAATAAATGAATAGAAAACCAATACAGAGACAATATAAAAAATAAATATGATTAAAAACGATTTTAAAGGGTAAAACCAATTAAAACAGTAAAATAGACATCAAAATATATAAAAAACACACAGGACAACAGAGGACAGAAGACCACACAACTCATGTAGTGTTAAAAGCCAAAGAATAAAAGTGGGTCTTAAGACGAGACTTAAAACACTCCACTGTGGAAGCAGTTTGAACATGGAGGGGCAGAGTGTTCCAGAGCTTAGGGCCGACCACAGCCTATATTCAACTGAATAGACTGCAAAGACAAGATACTTAATGTTCGAACCGAGAAACGTTGTTATTTTTTTTACAAATATTAGCTCATTTGGAATTTGATGCCTGCAAAATGTTTCAAAAAAGCTGGCACAAGTGGCAAAAAAGACTGAGAAAATTGAGGAATGCTAATCAAACACTTATTTATAACATCCCACAGGTGAACAGGCTAATTGGGAACAGGCGGGTGCCATGATTGGGTATAAAAGCAGCTTCCGTGAAATGCTCAGTCATTCACAAACAAGGACGGGGCGAGGGTCACCACTTTGTGAACAAATGCGTGAGAAAATTGTCGAACAGTTTAAGAACAACATTTCTCAACGAGCTATTGCAAGGAATTTAGGGATTTCACCATCTACGGTCCGTAATATCATCAAAAGGTTCAGAGAATCTGGAGAAATCACTGCACGTAAGCAGCTAAGCCCGTAACCTTCGATCCCTCGGGCGGAACTGCATCAAAAAGCGACATCAGTGTGTGAGTGTGTGAATGATATCACCACATGGGCTCAGGAACACTTCAGAAAACCACTGTCAGTAACTACAGTTGGTCGCTACATCTGTAAGTGCAAGTTAAAACTCTACTATGCAAAGCGAAAGCCATTTATCAACAACACCCAGAAATGCTGCCGGCTTTGCTGGGCCCGAGCTCATCTAATTATGGACTGATGCAAAGTGGAAAAGTGTTCTGTGGTCTGACGAGTCAACATTTCAAATTGTTTTTGGAAACTGTGGAAGTCGTGTCCTCCGGACCAAAGAGGAAAAGAACCATCAGGACTGTTATAGGCGCAAAGTTCAAAAGCCAGCATCTGTGATGGTATGGGGGTGTATTATTGCCCAAAGCATGGGTAACTTACACATCTGTGAAGGCACCATTAATGCTGAAAGGTACATACAGGTTTTGGAGCAACATATGTTGTCATCCAAGCAACGTTATCATGGACGCCCCTGCTTATTTCAGCAAGACAATGCCAAGCCACATGTTACAACAGCGTGGCTTCATAGTAAAAGAGTGCGGGTACTAGACTGGCCTGCCTGTAGTCCAGACCTGTCTCCCATTGAAAATGTGTGGCACATTATGAGGTGTAAAATACCACAAGGGAGACCCCCGGACTGTTGAACAACTTAAGCTGTACATCAAGCAAGAATGGGAAATAATTCCACCTGAAAAGCTACAAAAATGTGTCTCCTCAGTTCCCAAAGGTTTACTGAGTATTGTTAAAAGGAAAGGCCATGTAACACAGTGGTAAAAATGCCCCTGTGCCAAATTTTTTTCAATGTGTTGCTGCCATTAGATTCTAAGTTAATGATTATTTGCAAAAAAAAATGAAGTTATTAAATATCTTGTCTTTGCAGTCTATTCAATATAAGGTGAAAAGGATTTGCAAATCATTGTATTTTGTTTATATTTACGAATTACACAACATGCCAACTTCACTGGTTTTGGGTTTTGTACATTGTTTTTTAGCGGTCAAACCTCGGTAAGCTAGCAATGCACAGGACAAAAGATAACAAATTCTGATAAAAATAGAACATGTATGCTTCACAGATTAATTTGCTCTTACTGTCGACAAGGTTGGTTCACCTGTGTGCTTAATATGTAGGGAGAAAAATGGCAAACGACAAAAAATCAAATGTTGAAAGACATTTCCAGAAAAAACACACGGCATTCGCGGAAAATTACCCAGCTGAAGATGACCGAAAAAGAGCAGTTTCAGAACTACTGTGGAAAGCAATAGATGATATCTGTCTATTACCTGACCACTTCTATGTTAGCGACCTCTCTTTGTTTATAATGTACATTTTCTGCTGGATCTACTCTCTACTTTTTTTTTTTGCTGCAGCTGTTACATATACTGTAATATTGTACATGGTAATTGGGATTTGTTATATATTGGATATATTATATAAAAATATAATATATCAGTATATATTATATATTGTATATACAGTATAATATGTAAATATTACATACAGTCGTGGTCAAAAGTTGACATACACTTGTAAAGAACATAATGTCATGGCTGTCTTGGGTTTCCAAAAATTTCTACAACTCTTATTTTTTTGTGATAGAGTGCTTGGTCACAAAAAACATTCATGAAGTTTTCTTCTTTCATGAATTTGTTATGGGTCTACTAAAAATGTGAGCAAATCTGCTGAGTCAAAAGTATACATATCCATCCATCCATCCATCCATCCATCTTCTTCCGCTTATCCGAGGTCGGGTCCCGGGGGAAGCAGCCTAAGCAGGGAAGCCCAGACTTTCCTATCCCCAACCACTTCGTCCAGCTCCTCCCGGGGGATCCCGAGGCGTCCCCAGGCCAGCCGGGAGACATAGTCTTCCCAACGTGTCCTGGGTCTTCCCCGTGGCCTCCTACCGGTTGGACGTGCCCTAAACACCTCCCTAGGGAGGCGTTCGGGTGGCATCCTGACCAGATGCCCGAACCACCTCATCTGGCTCCTCTCGGTGTGGAGGAGCAGCGGCTTTACTTTGAGCT
This sequence comes from Entelurus aequoreus, assembly GCF_033978785.1. Taxonomy (NCBI): domain Eukaryota; kingdom Metazoa; phylum Chordata; class Actinopteri; order Syngnathiformes; family Syngnathidae; genus Entelurus; species Entelurus aequoreus. Next base: position 20,627,169 of record NC_084757.1, read on the forward strand.
CCCCCCGGATGGCAGAGCTTCTCACCCTATCTCTAAGGGAGAGCCCCGCCACCCGGCGGAGGAAACTCATTTCGGCCGCCTGTACCCGTGATCTTGTCCTTTCGGTCATAACCCAAAGCTCATGACCATAGGTGAGGATGGGAACGTAGATCGACCGGTAAATTGAGAGCTTTGCCTTCCGGCTCAGCTCCTTCTTCACCACAACGGATCGATACAGCGTCCGCATTACTGAAGACGCCGCACCGATCCGCTTGTCGATCTCACGATCCACTCTTCCCCCACTCGTGAACAAGACTCCTAGGTACTTGAACTCCTCCACTTGGGGCAGAGTCTCCTCCCCAACCCGGAGATGGCACTCCACCCTTTTCCGGGCAAGAACCATGGACTCTGACTTGGAGGTGCTGATTCTCATCCCAGTCGCTTCACACTCGGCTGCGAACCGATCCAGCGAGAGCTGAAGATCCTGGCCGGATGAAGCCATCAGGACCACATCATCCGCAAAAAGCAGAGACCTAATCCTGCAGCCACCAAACCAGATCCCCTCAACGCCTTGACTGCGCCTAGAAATTCTGTCCATAAAAGTTATGAACAGAATCGGTGACAAAGGGCAGCCTTGGCGGAGTCCAACCCTCACTGGAAACGTGTCCGACTTACTGCCGGCAATGCGGACCAAGCTCTGACACTGATCATACAGGGAGCGGACCGCCACAATCAGACAGTCTGATACCCCATACTCTCTGAGCACTCCCCACAGGACCTCCCGAGGGACACGGTCGAATGCCTTCTCCAAGTCCACAAAGCACATGTAGACTGGTTGGGCAAACTCCCATGCACCCTCAAGGATCCTGCCGAGAGTATAGAGGTGGTCCACAGTTCCACGACCAGGACGAAAACCACACTGTTCCTCCTGAATCCGAGGTTCGACTATTCGGCGTAGCCTCCTCTCCAGTACACCCGAATAAACCTTACCGGGAAGGCTGAGGAGTGTGATCCCACGATAGTTGGAACACACCCTCCGGTTCACCTTCTTAAAGAGAGGAACCACCACCCCGGTCTGCCAATCCAGAGGTACCGCCCCCGATGTCCACGCGATGCTGCAGAGTCTTGTCAACCAAGACAGCCCCACAGCCCCACAGCATCCAGAGCCTTAAGGAACTCCGGGCGGATCTCATCCACCCCCGGGGCCTTGCCACCGAGGAGCTTTTTAACTACCTCAGCAACCTCAGCCCCAGAAATAGGAGAGCCCACCACAGATTCCCCAGACACTGCTTCCTCATAGGAAGACTTGTTGGTGGGATTGAGGAGGTCTTCGAAGTATTCCCTCCACCGATCCACAACATCCGCAGTCGAGGTCAGCAGAACACCATCCGCACCATACACGGTGTTGACAGTGCACTGCTTCACCCTCCTGAGGCGGGGGATGGTGGTCCAGAATCGCTTCGAAGCCGTCCGGAAGTCGTTTTCCATGGCTTCTCCAAACTCCTCCCATGTCCGAGTTTTTGCCTCCGCGACCTCCGAAGCCGCACACCGCATGGCCTGTCGGTACCTGTCCGCTGCCTCCGGAGTCCTATGAGCCAAAAGAACCCGATAGGACTCCTTCTTCAGCTTGACGGCATCCCTCACCGCCGGTGTCCACCAACGGGTTCTAGGATTACCGCCACGACAGGCACCAACTACCTTGCGGCCACAGCTCCAATCAGCCGCCTCGACAATAGAGGCGCGGAACATGGTCCACTCGGACTCAATGTCCAGCACCTCCCTCGTGACATGTTCAAAGTTCTTCTGGAGGTGGGAATTGAAACTCTCTCTGACAGGAGACTCTGCCAGACGTTCCCAGCAGACCCTCACAATGCGTTTGGGCCTGCCAGGTCTGTCCGGCATCCTCCCCCACCATCGCAGCCAACTCACCACCAGGTGGTGATCGGTAGAAAGCTCCGCCCCTCTCTTTACCCGAGTGTCCCAAACATGAGGCCGCAAATCCGATGACACAACTACAAAGTCGATCATGGAACTGCGGCCTAGGGTGTCCTGGTGCCAAGTGCACATATGGACACCTTTATGTTTGAACATGGTGTTCGTTATGGACAATCTGTGACGAGCACAAAAGTCCAATAACAAAACACCACTCGGGTTCAGATCCGGGCGGCCATTCTTCCCAATCACGCCTCTCCAGGTTTCACTGTCGTTGCCAACATGAGCGTTGAAGTCACCCAGTAGGACAAGGGAATCACCCGGGGGAGCACTTTCCAGTACTCCCTCGAGCGCATCCAAAAAGGGTGGGTACTCTGAACTGCTGTTTGGTGCGTAAGCACAAACAACAGTCAGGACCCGTCCCCCCACCCGAAGGCGGAGGGAGGCTACCCTCTCGTCCACCGGGTTGAACTCCAACGTGCAGGCTTTGAGCCGGGGGAAACAAGAATTGCCACCACAGCTCGTCGCCTCTCACTGCGTGCAACGCCAGTGTAGAAGAGAGTCCAGCCCCTCTCGAGAGAACTGGTTCCAGAGCCCTTGCTGTGCGTCGAGGTGAGTCCGACTATATCTAGCCGGAACTTCTCTACCTCGCGCACTAGCTCAGGCTCCTTTCCCCCCAGCGAGGTGACGTTCCACGTCCCAAGAGCTAGCTTCTGTAGCCGAGGATCGGACCGCCAAGTGCCCTGCCTTCGGCTGCCGCCCAGCTCACAATGCACCCGACCTCTACGGCCCCTCCCATGAGTGGTGAACCCATTGGAGGGGTGACCCACGTTGCCTCTTCGGGCTGTGCCCGGCCGGGCCCCATGGCGCTCGCCATCGTGCCCCAACTCCGGGCCTGGCTCCAGAGGGGGGCCCCGGTGACCCGCGTCCGGGCGAGGGAAGTCTGAGTCTTTGTTGTTTCATTCCCATAAAAGTCTTCGAGTATACAGTATACATACAGCAATGTCAATATTTGGTTACATGTCCCTTCGCAAGTTTCACTGCAATAAGGCGCTTTTGGTAGCCATCCACAAGCTTCTGGTTGAGTTTTTGACCACTCCTCTTGACAAAATTGGTGCAGTTCAGCTAAATTTGTTGGTTTTCTGAAATTGACTTGTTTCTTCACCATTGTCCACACCTTTAAGTCAGGACTTTGGGAAGGCCATTCTAAAACCTTAATTGTAGCCTGATTTAGCCATTCCTTTACCACTTTTGACGTGTGTTTTGAGTCATTGTCCTGTTGGAACACCCAACTGCGCCCAAGACCCAACCTCCGGGCTGATGATATTAAGTTGTCCTGAAGAATTTGGAGGTAATCCGCCTTTTTCATTGTCCCATTTACTCTCTGTAAAGCACCAGTTCCATTGGCAGCAAAACAGGCCCAGAGCATAATACTACTACCACCACCATGCTTGACGGTAGGAATGGTGTTCATGGGATTAGCCCAAACATATTGCTGAGTATTGTGGCCAAACAGCTCAATTTTTGTTTCATCTGACCACAGAACTTTCCTCCACAAGGTCTTATCTTCGTCCATGTGATGTCAGATGAAACAAAAATTGAGCTCTTTGGCCACAATACCCAGCAATATGTTTGAAGGAGAAAAGGTGAGGCCTTTAATGCCAGGAACACCATTCCTACCGTCAAGCCTGGTGGTGGTAGTATTATGCTCTGGGCTTGTTTTGCTGCCAATGGAACTGGTGCTTTACAGAAAGTAAATGGGACAATGAAAAAAGAGGATTACCTCCAAATTCTATTGTATTCGTTGTATTCTATATTGCTACTATGGTACATTTTTAGTCTACTTTATACCTGCATTATCATTTCCATCCTTACCCTTTCCACCCTTTGTAACTGAGCTACTGTGTGGAACAATTTCCCCTGTGGATCAATAAAGTTTGTCTAAGTCTAAGTCTAAGAACAAAAATAAGTGGTGAGTCTTTTTCTGTCAAGTGTTTGATTTCATAAACACTATAGCATGAGTGGAAGTGCAATAAAAATATAAGTGGTGTTATCGTCTTTTTAGGGCTCAAACAGAGATTGGTGGGTTTTATATGGTGGGGCGTGGGCTCAAGTGGCTCTTTGTATGCTGAGGGTTGCTGACCACTGCCTTAGCCAATGTTGGTTAAAGCCACACTGCAAAAACTGAAATCTTAGTAAGATTAAATATCTCAAATAAGGGTGATATTTGCTTATTTTCTGTCTGATAAGATAATTCTTCTCACTAAGCAGATTTTATGTTAGAGTGTTTTACTTGTTTTAAGGGTTTTGGTCCTAAATGATCCCAGTAAGATATTACAGCTTGTTGCTGAGATTTGATGACCTATATTGAGTAAAACATGCTTGAAACTAGAATATCAACTGATGCAAAGCTCTGTCATCAACACTCACAAGTATAAAACTACTTTTTTAAAGTAATAATTTCTTACTTCAAGCATGGAGAAAAAAATCATGATGCCGAGCGCATATCATTATGTCAAGATAATGGCACTAGCATTTACTTCATTTAAGAATATTTTTCAACATATTGAGGAAAAAGGTCTCTTTTTTTTTCTACCAAGAAAAGTGCACTTGTTATTTGTAGGAATATACTTATTTTAAGGTATTTTTGGGTTCATTGAGGTTAGGTAATTTTACTTGTTTTGGAAAGTGTTGACAAGCCGAATTTTCTTGTTCTATTGGCAGATACTTTTGCTTAATTCAAATAAAATACCCCTAATTTTTGTAATTGTTTTTCTTGTTTTTGAACACTGACTTTTTGCAGTGTAAGTATTGCATTCCAATTTGCTTCAAGGCACATTTGACAATCAATTAATTCCTTTCCCACACTTAATTAAATCATAACGATGGATGATTAATTCGTTTTCATGTCTGTCTCTGGTGGTGATTGTGTAATGGACGTCTGATCTCTAAAACCAGAAACAAGTGTTAAAAATAGGGATGGAGAGTTTGTATTGTTATGAATGTCATTGGTTAACATCAATTTGATGCAGTGGTTTACTTTTAGTCATCTTTCCTAATCTGCGCAGTTTAGCATTCCATTCAAAAATGGCTTTTTTTCCACCATCTCAACATCCATAAACAGATGTACGCCCCCTGCTATGATCGCATTATTGGCTTTGTTTTGACTCGGCTTGATCCGAGCCAGACGTGTCGGAAAGCCTTGAACTGCCGGCCCGGGACTAAAGCACCCCTGCTGGATGGACTTGGCATCCCTCGCTGCACTTTACAGCTTGAAATATTTCAGCCTGGCACGGGAGAGGAATGTCACGCACCTGTTGCCCTACAGACAGACCGACCCTCCAATGGCTTGTTTGACTCGGTCACGCAGGAAGTAATAACAGCCAGTAAAATCAGGCGTTTCCTTCGGTCTTACGCGTGGCCTACTAGTTGATCTCTTTTCCTATTGTTATCACAGGTGCACGAGGAAGCGCCATAAAGTCCCGATAGACTTTAAACGCGCTCCGTCGGCTGCAAATAACCCACTTAGACACACACAAACACACACAGAAAATAGAGCGAGCACAACATGCAGGCCAAATATTGACTTGCTGTCAGGCAATCAGGCCATAAAATAACATCGACTTTACAGCCGCCACCGACTTGAAATCTGTTCAAGTACAAAACCGCCTCAGGAGAATGCCTGAAGAGGACATTTTAGCACATTCAGGTGAAAACTTGAGATGATCCAGCATGTAAATAACTGCATCACAAATTGTTGTCGCTACATGTTTTTAGGATAATTTGGGTTTTTAAACGCGCTTGGAGCTGGAAAGTGTGTGTGTTTACCAGGGGTCCCCAGACTTTTTGACTCGGGGGCCGCATTGGGGTAAAAAAATTTGGCCGGGGGCCAGGCTGTGTATGTATATATATATATATATATATATATATATATATATATATATATATATATATATATATATATATATATATATATATATATACACACACACATTATAAAGACAATGTATATATATATATATATATATATATATATATATATATATATATATATACATTGTCTTTATAATCCGTTTTGTCATTTAACATCAATTAACATTGATGTTCATCAACATTTAACATTGTCACGTTATCGATGGAAAAATTCATTTTTAGACAATATGATTTGCCTGAACGACTAGGACACACCAAGAGTAACAAGCGGTATAAAATGGATTAGAAAGGAAAGATTTTAAAAAAAATAAATAAATAAATAAATAAACATTTTATTTTATTTATTTTTTTAAACTTGGGACTTCCTGTGGGCCGGATTTTGGATGCTGGGGTCCGTAACCGGCCTGCGGTCCGTAGTTTGGGGACCCCTGGTGTTTACGCTTTAGACAGGAAATAAGTGGATAACTTCCTAATGCACTAGTTATGTGCACATGGACACAACTAATCAGGTAAAAAGCCTAGCCTAATACACTGCTTCATGTAAACACGCCATTCGGAATATTCTGACCGATTGATTAACGTGGACCCCGACTTAAACAAGTTGAAGAACTTATTCGGGTGTTACCATTTAGTGGTCAATTGTACGGAATATGTACTGTACTGTGCAATCTACTAATACAAGTTTCAATCAATCAATCAATTGAGACGAGTGGTTTATGCCGCAGGTCATTCAGATTGGAGAGCATGAAAACAGTCCTTCCGGAGTCTGTGACGTCAAATCTACAAACCCCAAAACCAGTGAAGTTGGCACGTTGTGTAAATGGTAAATAAAAACAGAATACGATGATTTGCAAATCCTTTTCAACTTATATTCAATTGAATAGACTGCAAATACAAGATATTTAACATTCGAACTGGGAAACTTTGTTATTTTTTGCAAAAGTTAGCTCATTTGGAATTTGATGCCTGCAAACATGTTTCAAAAAAGCTGGCACAAGTGGCAAAAAAGACTGAGAAAGATGAGGAATGCTCATCAAACACTTATTTGGAACATTCCACAGGTGAACAGGCTAATTGGGAACAGGTGGGTGCCATGATTGGGTATAAAAGCAGCTTCCATGAAATTCTCAGTCATTCACAAACAAGGATGGGGCGAGGGTCACCACTTTGTGAACAAATGCGTGAGAAAATTGTCAAACAGTTTAAGAACAACATTTTTCAACGAACTATTGCAAGGAATTTAGGGATTTCACCATCTACGGTCCATAATATCATCAAAAGGTTCAGAGAATCTGGAGAAATCACTGCACATAAGCGATTATATTATGGATCGTGGATCCCTCAGGTGGTACTGCATCAAAAAGTGACAGCAGTGTGTAAGGGATATCACCACATGGACTCAAGAACACTTCAGAAAACCACTGTCAGTAACTACAGTTCGTTGCTAGATCTGTAAGTGCAAGTTAAAACTCTACTATGCAAAGCCAAAGCCATTTATCAACAACACCCAGTTCGCTGGGTCCAAGCTCATCTAAGATGGACTGATACAAAGTGGAAAAGTGTTCTGTGGTCTGATGAGTCAACATTTCAAATAGTTTTTGGAAACTGTGGATGTCGTGTCCTCCGGACCAAAGAGGAAAAGAAGCATCCGGATTGTCATAGGCGCAAAGTTCAAAAAGCCAGCATCTGTGATGGTGTGGGGGTGTATTAGTGCCCAAGAAATGGGTAACTTAAACATCTGTGAAGGCACCATTAATGCTGAAAGGTCCATACAGGTTTTGGAGCAATATGTTGTCATCCAAGCAACGTTATCATATCTGCTTATTTCAGCAAGACAATGCCAAGTCACGTGTTACAACAGTGTGGCTAGAAGTAGCTACAACACTGCAGACTGTGGATGGACGTTCCCCACTAGCTAGCTAGCCATGTTTTAAAGCACATATTCCTGAGGGTGTTTCAGTGTTATAACTTCACCTTTATTGTTAGTTTTTAAGCCAAAATGCATCCGTTCTCCCTTTTCTGTATACACTCTGTGTCAGTTTGTAAATACTACGTGATTGTGCGCTGCCGAACATGCTCCTCTGCTCGTAAACCAGCAATGTCGCGACATGACGACGCGCCGTCAGGCCTGGGAACCGGTACTTTTCAAACAGAGTGTAGTACCGTTTTTGATTCATTAGTACCGCGATACTATACCAGTACCGGTATACCGTACAACCCTACACTAAACCTTCTATCTTATTTATGTAAAATACATAATGGATGTTTTACTTTTGTTATGTTTATGTTTTCAGTCTTACAAACCTAAATGAAGGAAGAAGTGTAAAGGACAAAATAATAAAAAAGAAGGAACATCAATCCTCAACGAAAACTGGAGCTTCTTTTTCTTCAGGCTGTTAACTATCTGCACATGTTGGAATCAAGTCGCGAGGGCAGAATAATTAATTTATTGAGGGAACAGCCGACGTGTTTACTTTGTAATTAAGTAAACACAGTCTCAAAGAAATATAACCTGCAAAGGCATTTTCTGACGAAACATCCACATTTCGATGTCCGGCCCCCTGAGCCCTTGGGCTCTTGAAACTGCGGCCCTCTTCATTATGGAGTTGAACAGCCCTCTCCTACAGTATGAACTAAATCACAAATCCATGCATATCAAAGCCATGTTGTTTAAGTCTTGCAAATACTTGTTTCTAAAGCAGTGTTGACAATTTCTTCTAAACACTCACCCACGTACTGTTATTTAAGGTAGTAAACATTAAATCGTAAGCAACTATTCAGACCTTTCCATATGGTAAGATGCAGACTAGGAAAACATTGCTAGAATTAAACTTTTTTTTTTTTTGACAATGCAGTTCCAGAAACAGAAGTTAAGCAGGTTGATGTTGCAATAAAAGAGCACTTTAGCTCTTAATAAACGGAATGCAATTGTGTGGTGTTTACAAAACATGTGGGCCCTGGCATGATCACACATCCACAAGGACCTGCATTTGATCTTCTCCGCTTCCCGAGCAGCAGGGGATGTGAACATGGCATCTCTCCGCTGCTCTTTGAAGGTGTGTACATTTGGTATGCATGTGCCTGTGTTTATACTCCTGCCATTGCAGCAGCATCGAGTGGACCCTAAACTCCAAAAAATGTGCGCTTCCTCCCAAATGACTAATATGAACCAGGCTTTAACTCACACACCATTGTAATGCGTGTGTGTGTGTGTGTGTGTGTGTGTGTGTTCCTGTATTTCTACCCTTCTTGAGACATCAACAAGGAAAAGTACCTTCCATATGAGGACCGGTGAACAAGTTAGGACCAAAATCATGGTCCCAATACGGAAAACCATTGCATCAAATAGAGAACCAAATACTAGAGTCCGTGAACATTGCTCCAAAGTCAGGATTTTTTGTTGATTTAATGTGCATACAAAAGTAAACATTGACAGGTGCTATGGCAGCAATATATGATAAAACAAGCTAAATAAGGACTTCCCTATTCATCCCTGGAAAAACCCGCCAGGTGAACAGCTGATTTTATGACTTCCGGTGCTGACGTAAGACAACCCACGTCCCATATGTGACCATAGGATGAACAAATACACTACGGTACTAAGACTATTGTGGCCATCAACAGTTAGCTTCTACAGCTGGGTTGCCCAAAGTGCGGCACAGGGGCCATCTGTGGTCCGTGACTCGTTTGTCATCGGCCTTAAGCACATTACAAAAAACAAAAAAATAGAGATCTCATTTGCACCCCTGGTGGTGAAATCTATTAAACATTAGGGTGGTCCCAAAAAGGAGGGATTTTTCAAATTGACTGTGTGTCGGTTTTAAAAGTGCTCCCCCTCTGGTCAACATATGAAATAACAAGTGTGTGTAAACATTTGACATGCTCCCCCCTCTGGCCAACATATGTAATAACAAATGTGTGTACAAAATTGAAATGCGCCCCCTTTGGCCAAAATGAATAATACAAATAAAATAAATATGTATATAGAGACATACTGTAATAACTTGAAGTAAATAATGAAGATTAAAAACCAATTACAAACTAAAAATCCCCCCCAAAAATTATTAACTAAAAGCTTACCTTTTTTATATTTGCATAGTATGTATATATTATTAATGTTGTAAATACACATATTTGTATATCTAGAAAGGGTGGTCCTAAAGAGGTATGCATTTTTCAGTGTGTGTGTGTGTGTGCAGATGTGGTCCGGTGTTTTTCCCCAATGTGGAGGGGGCATGCTGCTCATTAGCAGACACGGTGTAGCAGTAAGTGTTGCACCAGGATCGTTAACATCCATCAGGAATGTGAGGATCTTTGTTCTGATGCTTCACTCCTGACGGTTTTCATGACTTATATCGCCGATTGTGCTTTTAATAGACGCTCGACAGACACTTTCTTTATTAGGTACACTTACCAATGCTAATCTAATCCAATCATTTTGACTGTAGAAAAAACGATAAAGTTTAAACTCTGTCAATAAAGTTGTTCACCCCCATATTGTTAATTTTAATGTTCTTTTTTGTGTCTTTTTTGGATTTTTAATCATAAATTATACAACAAATATCAATACATTTTGGGTTTTGATCCAAATTAGAATCATAACAATGCATTTATTCATCTCCCAATTATTGTGGATATGTAGGAAAACTGTTTTTAATATTTACAGGAAATATAAAAACAAACAAACAAAAAAACAATGAAAAAATGTTTAATAATAAAATAAGTAATAAGATAATAGCGCTGCGACTATTGATTATTTTTAGTAATCTATCGTTTAATATGTTCGATTTTGTTGGATAAAACACATTTCATAGTGTATATATAAGGAGATTTAGTTGAAATAAACAACAAAGTTTTTTTGGTAATAAATGCACATCATCAATATTGAAATTACAAGTTTACCATGTGTGCATTAATTAAAAAATTGTTTTAATATTCTATGGTTTAATCTGTTCGATTTGTCGGATAAAACACACTTCATAGTGTATATAAGGACATATAGTTGAAATAAACAACAATGATTTATTTTCTAATAAATGCACATCATCAATATTGAAATTACATTTTTAACATGTGTGCATTAATAAAAATGTTTTTTTAATAAAATAAAGACCAAAAAAATTCTATCAATTTCCGAATGAATCGCAATTCTTATTTGAAACAATTCTTAATTGATTAAAAAAAATTATTTTAAATTATTTATTTATATATTTTTTTTTCTTTCAAGCCTCTTAGGCAAATTATATTGTTGATGTAGCTTTAAATACCCATATCTGCTTTACAGATTTATTCACAAAAGAGAAGTGTTGGATACTTCTCTTGTTGCCTTATTTGTATTTGACTTTAATAAATGTTTGGGTAGAATTTTATTAAACAAAACCAGTTTTCTTTTAAGTAATATAGAAATGTATCATAGCAGTTTATCGGAGGAATGTAGTTAATCATAGAACTGGAAACCAATGTTATTAAAAAGTATGGATTTTGAATCAAGAATCGTTTTGAATCGAGAGGTGATTCTTAATCGAACCGTTACCCCTTAGAATTGGATCGAATCGATTCGTGCGGTCCCTAAAGATTTACAGCCCTAATGTCCGCTGTTTGCCGCCGCACAGATCACGTCGACCACACAGAACAGTACGCTCTTTGCCAGGTCCGTGCAGAAACTATGCCGCCGTATCTAGAGTTCCAGGTACTAGATGCGGTCTGGATGTTATCAATTTTAATGAGCTCACCGGCGTCAAAATGTAAACAAACGCCATTGGTGGATCTTCACCTAACATCCACTGTAATGATACCAAGTACAGGAGCGTATCTAGTCGATACTACTATGATTACATCGATTACTCATTAAACAAGTATTCGAAGCAACATAATATAAATCAAAGCTTTATTCTAATCGAATGAATCAATTTAATTGATACTTTGTTGCAGCCCTAATGATAAGAATACAAATAATAAGACTATTAAAGATAACTAGATGAGGCAATTCCTAAAGGAATTGCGTGTGAAAGCTCCGATGCTGACAGAATGTAGTATGAATGTAACAATAGTTTGAATGTTGGAATGGTTTAAATGTTGAAGAGTTTGAATTTCCAGGAAAAACGGAATTTGATTTGGAACTTGGGAAAGTGTTAGTTGGATGAGTGGAATGTGTTGATGTTGGAATGGTTTGAATCGGTTGAAAAATGTGCGAATTGGGGAAACATTTTAGAAAGGGACAATTCATTTTGAATTCTTAAAAATCTGGGAATTTGTTTAAAGTTGTTGAAGGAGAGCACACAATTTTGAACAGGTTGAATGTTTTGGAGTTGAAACGGTTTGAATCGGATGAAAAATGTGGGAGTTGTGGAACATTGAAAAATGTCCCATTCTTTTCAATGGGAATTTCATGGAAATTTGGAAATTTCGGGAAAATCGGGAATTTTTTGGAAAATGTTAAAAGACTTGATTGTTCTGAATGAGTTGAAATTGTTGGTGTGGAATTTTTCAAATCGGTTGAGAAATGTTGAAGTAGCAACATTTTTATTTGAGAAATAGTATTACGGAATTCCAGGAATTTCGGGATTTTTTTCCGGTTCAAAAAACAACTTATTTTTTTGTCCTGATTAATCAATCAATCAATCAATCAATGTTTATTTATATAGCCCTAAATCACAAGTGTCTCAAAGGGCTGTACAAGCCACAACGACATCCTCGGTACAGAGCCCACATACGGGCAAGGAAAACTCACCCCAGTGGGACGTCAATGTGAATGACTATGAGAAACCTTGGAGAGGACCGCATATGTGGGTAACCCCCCCCCTCTAGGGGAGACCGAAAGCAATGGATGTCGAGTGGGTCTGACATAATATTGTGAAAGTCCAACACATCAGCGAAAGTCCAGTCCATGGTGGGGCCAGCAGGAACCATCCCAAGTGGAGACGGGTCAGCAGCGTAGAGATGTCCCCATCTGATGGACAGGCTAGCGGAGCAGAGTAGAAAAGAAAAGAAAAGAAACAGCAGATCAACTGGTCTAAAAAGGGAGTCTATTTAAAGGCTAGAGTATACAAATGAGTTTTAAGATGAGACTTAAATGCTTCTACTGAGGTAGCATCTCTAACTTTTACCGGGAGGGCATTCCATAGTATTGGAGCCCGAATTGAAAACGCTCTATAGCCCGCAGACTTTTTTTGGGCTCTGGGAATCACTAATAAGCCGGAGTTCTTTGAACGCAGATTATCTTTGTATTTATAGTTGTAGCTGAGATGCATTGTCTTTAATCTCTTTTCTAATGACTTCAATTTTCTTATTAAAGAAATTCATAAAGTCATCTGCTGTGTGGGTGGAGCTACTGGGAGGAGTCCCTTGTTGGGTTAGCGATGCTACTGTACATATGGTACAATACAATCGTCAAGATAGGCAGGAGCTTGACCGTGTAGTATTTTATACGTAAGTAGTAAAACCTTAAAGTCGCATCTTAGGTGCACAGGAAGCCAGTGCAAGTGAGCCAGTATAGGCGTAATATGGTCAAACTTTCTTGTTTTTGTCAAAAGTCTAGCAGCCGCATTTTGTACCATCTGTAATCTTTTAATGCTAGACATAGGGAGACCCGAAAACAAAACGTTACAGTAATCGAGACGAGATGTAACGAACGCATGGATAATGATCTCAGCATCGCTTGTGGACAAAATGGAATGAATTTTAGCGATATTACGGAGATGAAAGAAGGCCGTTTTAGTAACACTCTTAATGTGTGACTCAAACGAGAGAGTTGGGTCGAAGATAATACCCAGATTCTTTACTGAGTCGCCTTGTTTAATTGTTTGGTTGTCAAATGTTAAGGTGGTATTATTAAATAGATGTCGGTGCTGAGCAGGACCGATAATCAGCATTTCCGTTTTCTTAGCGTTGAGTTGCAAAAAGTTAGCGGACATCCATTGTTTAATGTCATTAAGACACGCCTCCAGCTGACTACAATCCGGCGTGTTGGTCAACTTTAGGGGCATGTAGAGTTGGGTGTCATCAGCATAACAGTGAAAGCTAACACCGTATTTGCGTATGATGTCACCTAGCGGCAGCATGTAAATACTAAAGAGTGCAGGGCCAAGAACCGAACCCTGGGGAACTCCGCACGTTACCTTAACATAGTCCGAGGTCACATTGTTATGGGGGACACACTGCATCCTGTCAGTAAGATAAGAGTTAAACCAAGACAAGGCTAAGTCTGTCATCCCAATACGCATTTTGATACGCTCTAATGAAATATTATGATCAACAGTATCGAAAGCGGCGCTAAGATCAAGAAGCAGCAACATAGATGAAGCATCAGAATCCATCGTTAGCAATAGATCATTAGTCATTTTTGCGAGGGCTGTCTCCGTAGAGTGATTTGCCCTGAAACCGGACTGAAAAGGTTCACAGAGATTGTTAGACGCTAAGTGTTCATTTAGCTGCTATGCTACAATTTTTTCGAGGATTTTCGAGATAAACGGAAGGTGGGACACCGGCCGGTAGTTTACCAGAAGATCAGGATCGAGGTTAGGTCTTTTGAGTAGAGGATGAATAACCGCTTTTTTGAATGCTAGGGGAACAGTGCCAGAGGAAAGTGATAAGTTTATAATATTTAACTGATGGACCTAATAATACAAAAAGCTCCTTGATAAGTTTCCCAGGAATTGGGTCAAGTAAACATGTTGTTTGTTTTGTCCCATTTACACATTTTGACAATTCCTCCAATGTTATTTCATCAAAGAGGGAGAAACTATTTTGGAGGGCAGTGTCCGTCGTATATTCAGTCGTATTTGTGTTAATAGAACCCAGTTGTAGCTGAGATGCATTGTCTTTAATCTCTTTTCTAATGACTTCAATTTTCTTATTAAAGAAATTCATAAAGTCATCTGCTGAGTGGGTGGAGCTACTGGGAGAAGTCCCTTGTTGGGTTAGCGATGCTACTGTACTAAACAAAAATTTAGGATCATTTTTGTTGAGGTGGATGAGATTTGAGTAATATTTAGCTTTAGCTGAGGTAAGCATGCGTTTATAAGTTATTAAACTATCACTCCATGCTTGATGGAAAACCTCAAGTTTAGTCGCACGCCATTTGCGTTCCAGCTTTCTACATGATAATTTATGGGCTTTAGTTTCTTCTGTAAACCATGGGCTACGCCTTTTAGGGGCCCTTTTTAGCTTTAGCGGTGCTACACTATCAATGGTGTCGCGCAGGGCGTCATTAAAGTTGTTAGTGAGGTTATCAATAGAGCCCACATAATTTGGGAATGGTGCCATTACCGAAGGCAGTAGGTCAGTAAGAGTCGTCGTTGTGGCAGCATTAATGTTGCGGCTGCTATAGTAGTTATTATTATTATTATTAGTTTGTTGACAATGAGTCAGAACTTCGAATTTTATAAGGTAATGATCGGACATTACTTTAGTGTATGGGAGTATCGTAACTTTAGAGGTGGTGACACCCCTGACAAGCACCAGATCTATCGTATTACCGTTGCGATGCGTGGGTTCATTTATTATTTGTGTAAGACCACAGCTATCAATTATAGTCTGGAGCGCCACGCATGGAGGGTCCGATGGGGTATTCATATGGATATTAAAGTCCCCCATTATGATTATATTGTCGGCGTGCGTCACTAGATCAGCAACAAACTCTGAGAATTCACTGATGAAGTCCGAATAGGGCCCAGGGGGGCGGTAGATAACAGCCAGGTGGAGAGGCAGTGGTGTGACAAACCTCAAAGTGAGCACCTCAAACGAGTTATATTTATTATTTAGGTTAGGTGTAAGATTATAGTTTTCATTGTATATTAGTGCGACACCCCCTCCCCTTTTAAGAGGTCGGGCAACATGTGTATTGGTATAGTTAGGAGGAGATGCCTCATTTAGCGCAAAAAAATCGTCTGGTTTGAGCCAGGTCTCAGCGAGACCAACGACGTCAAGTTTGTTGTCTCTAATGACTTCATTAACTAATAACGTTTTGGAAGATAATGATCTTATGTTTAAAAAGCCCATATTATAGGTAGTGGGCTGTTTTGAGGATTGTTTGTTGAAATTATCCGAAGTAGCAATATTAATAATGTTGCGTTTATTATGCATATTGCACTTTAAATAGTTTCGACCATATCTAGGAATTGACACGACGGGGATATTCAGATTGTTTGCTTGATGTTGCGATAAACTGAACGCATCATAGTTAGCTACCTCAGTACAATGTATGTCTGCCTCTGACACGGTCACAAAAGAAAAAACATTATGTGAGTTGTGTTTTATTCTAAGAGAATTGCTATGTGTGCAGGGATTATCCAGCCTGACGCCGGCTAGTTCTAGTTTAAATAGCTTCTTACCCGAAGACTCCACGCTTCTTTGGTTAGCTTTTCTCTTTATTGTTAGCCCCGCTCGGCAACCCCGCTTCTGCTTCCGCTCGCACCGCTTGCGTCGTCTCCATTGGCGGTCACCGCTAGCACTTGACTCCGCTGCTACAAAGGCCGCTCGATGTAGCCTGCGAAGTATTCCCATGCTAGCGAGGAGGTCCACCGTACATGCATCTTTCAGTCTATAACGACCCGATCCATCCACATCCAGAATTGTCTGTCGGTCGTATGTGATCACAGAGTGTTCACGCTTTGAGCCAGCCATGAAATTGACAGAAATGACGGGTGTTTTTTGCCAAATCGCTCTACACTCCCAAGAGCGTTAGCATAGCCGCAGCATCACCATGCGCCGCCGAATGTGTTGACAGTGGAACGGTTGAAGTGGGTTGAAAAATGTGGGAGGAGTAGTCGCCAGAAAAAAGGGTCAAAAAAGGGTATGAAAAAATGGGAATTCTGCCAATTCTTAGAATTCTTTTTAATTTGAATTTACAGGATGAAAGGAATGTGTTGAAGGTGGAAGAGTTTGTATCGGAAATGGTGGAAGTTTGAAAAATGGCCAATTCATTTTGAATGGGAAAAATGTCCCTGAAAACTGGGAATTCTTAGAAATCCGGGAATTTTTTTTACATTTTTGAAGAAGAGCACACAACTTTGAACAGGTTGAATATTTTGGAGTTGAAACAGTTTGAATCGGAAGAAAAATGTGGGAGTTGTGGAACATTGAAAAATGTCCAATTCTATTCAATGGGAATTTCAGGAACATTTGGGAATTTCGGGAAAGTGGGCTTATTTTGGAAAGTGTTAAAATACTGGAATGTAATGAATGGGCTGAAATGGTTAGTGTTGGAATTTTTCAAATCGGTTGAGAAATGTTGAAGTTGTAACATTTTTAATAGAGAAATAGTATTACAAAATTCCAGGAATTTTGTGATTTTTTCCAGTTCATAAAACAACTTATTTTTTTGTCCTGATTAAGAGAATGTTTTGACAGTGAAACGGTTGAAGTGGGTTGAAAAAATGTGAGAGGAGTAGTCGCCAGAAAAAAGGGTCAAAAAAGGGTTTGAACTTGGAACAAATGTTAGTTTGAATGTCCAGGATGAGTGGAATGTGTTGAAGGTGGAATAGTTTAAATCGGTTGAAAAATGTGGAAATGGTAGAAGTTTGAAAAATGGCCAATTCATTTTGAATGGGAAAATTGTCCTGGAAAACCTGGAATTCTGTGAAATCTGGGAATTTTTGGAATATTTCAAGGGAAAGCCCACGATTACCGAATAGGCTGAACAATTTGAAGTTGGAACGGTTTGAATCGGATGAAAAATGTGAAAGGCAGAGCACGCCAAAATCTGGAGAAGAAGAAGACGAAGAATTAATAGATTAATTTTGGTGTAGTAAACCATATGTGTGAATGCTTTGGAGCAGGGGTGTCAAAGGTACGGCCCGAGGGCCGGATCAGGCCCGCAAACAAGTTTGCGAATGAGTTTGCTAAGTATAAAAATTCACCTGAAATTTTTGAATGAAAGAAAAATCTGTTCTAAATGTGTCCACTAGATGTCGCAATAGCAATTCTTTGTATCTTTGTAGATGATGCTACATATGTACAAAATAAACCACATGATGTTAGTACATCAGTCGAGGAAAATGATCAAACTACATAAATAACATCCTGTAATTTGATTTTGATATAATTTTTTTATCTTGATAGATTGAAAATTAACACAAATGACTTGACTGATGAACATTATCACATAATTTCCTCAAAAAATATAAATAACGACAAATAAAGAATATATACTGTTAACCGCAAAAGCTAATTAAAAAAAAAAAAGTGCAATTGTGCTTGTTCTATTTTTAAACAAAGAAAACAATCTGAAGTCGTCTTTATTTTTAAGTTATCGTGCCGTGATTTTACCAGTCCGGCCCAGAGTGGATTTTTCTCCGCGTGGCCCCTGATCTAAAATGAGTTTGACACCCCTGCTTTGGAGCATTCACACAACAATACTAGATCATGAACTAACATTTAGCAAGTTTGATGATGACCACGATGTATTCCACTGGACCTCGTTTAATGTTTCCAAAAGCAAACAGCTTCCAATAATGCAAGCGGTAGAAAAATGGATGGATGGATGAAATTAAATAAAGAGGCACCCATTTTTGCGTATCTGAAGAACTGTTACTAACACAGTGATCAAAATAATTAGCTCTCCTACTGCACTGCAAAAACTGAAATCTAAGTAAGATTAAATATCTCAAATAAGGGTGATATTTGCTTGTTTTCAGATTTTATGTTAGAGTGTTTTACTTGTTTTAAGGGTTTTGGTCCTAAATGATCTCAGTAAGATATTACAGCTTGTTGCTGAGATTTGCTGACCTATATTGAGTAAAACATGCTTGAAATTACAATATCAACTGTTGCAAATCTGTGTCATCAACACTCACAAGTATAAAACTACTTTTTTAAAGTAATAATTTCTTATTTCAAGCATGAAAAAAAAATCATGACTTTGACACAATTTTGTCTCATAATTAAAACGGATGACGGCCAAATGGACTTTGCTGTTTTATTTTCAATGAAACAATAGAAAAGACGTACTCATATAGTAGTACGGGTACAGTACAGCAAACTGACAGTTAATATTTAAACATTTAACATGTGACATTTCTAACAATTTTTAACAGAAATAGTTCATGCACATTCAGATTAATTCTTCAAAATTACAATAAAGCATTTTTTGGCCGGGGGCCGGGCTGTTTATATGCGCACTAATTGACTGAAAGAGCACGCACTTGGCGCGATGATGTCATGTTGTCGATGGAAAAATGCATTTTTAGACAATATGATTTGCCTGAGCGGCTAGGAAACCCAGAGAGTAACAAGCGGTTGCCTTGTTGAACTTCCATTAAGAACAATAAATTAGTTTTTAGTATATGTTTGCTGGTTTTAAGAAAAGCAATGCCGAGCGCATATCATTATGTCAAGATAATGGCACTGGCATTTACTTAATTTAAGAATACTTTTCAACATATTGAACAAAACGGTCTTTTTTTTTTTTTTTCTATCAAGAAAAGTGCACTTGTTATCAGTGAGAATATACTTATTTTAAGGTATTTTTGGGCTAATTGAAGTTAGCTCATTTTACTTGTTTTGGAAAGTCTTGACAAGCCAAATTCTCTTGTTCTATTGGCAGATAATTTTGCTTAGTTAAAAAAAAATACCCCTAATTTTTGTATTATTTTTTCTTGTTTTTGAACACTGACTTTTTGCAGTGTGTCACTTGCATTGGATAGCATTAGATCAGGGGTGTCAAACGTACGGCCCGAGGGCCGGATCAGGCCCGCGGACAGGTTTTATCCGGCCCGCGGGATGAGTTTGCTAAGTATAAAAATGAGCCGAAATTTTTGAATGAAAAAAACTGCTTTTCTAAATGTGTACCACTAGATGTCGCAATAGCAATTATTTGTAAATTTGTAGATGATGCTACATATGTACGAAAAAAATAAACCACATGATGTTAGTACATCATTGGAGGAAAATGAGCAAACTACATGAATAACATCCTGTAATTGGATTTTGATACTATTTTTTTTATCTTCATAGATTGCAAATTAACACCAATGAGTTGACTGATGAACATTATCACATAATTTATTCAGAAAGTATAAATAACGACAAATAAAGATAGAATACTATTAACCGCAACATGTAAGTGTAAAAAAAACAACAACAACATTATGATTTGCACATTTTCAGAATGTGCTTGTTCTATTTTTAAACAAGAAAACAATCTGAAGTTGTCTTTATTTTTAAGTTATCGTGCCGTGATTTTACCATTCCGGCCCACTTGGGAGTAGATTTTTCTCCATGTGGCCCCCGATCTAAAATGAGTTTGACACCCCTGCATTAGATAGTGTACCTAATGAAGTGACCGGTGTCTATTTCTCTGTGTGGGTCATGACAATGTCTTTCACCCGGTTGCCCAGGCGGGTGGTGTTATTGCATCGGGGTGAAGGCCGCCGTTTGGCCAGTGGAGCAAGAGACAGTTCTGACAAGAGTCCTGACTTTGTCTCGGCGCCCTCTGTCACCTCTCTGTGCGCCCGTCTCGTTTGAATATTAATGTGGGCCACGCTTTCAGGTCTGTGCTTGCTCACCGGAACACACCTGAGCGTCACACATTGGCGCTCCAAGCTGGCTCGGATATTAAAGTTGCAGCAAGAACTAAGTAAAAAAAAAAAAAGAAAGAAAAAGAAAAAGAGCTGCCATGACTGACAGTGTCTTGACACCAATAAGAAAGCAGCACACTTTGAAGTAAACGTGACAGAATACTCAGAGAACGGTGACAAAGTCCATGTACTGATCAGATCTTTGAATAGCTCCGTAGAAATTTTGTATCAAATACATTGCAAAATTAATGATTAATGTTTTGACGGATTAATTAATTCCTGAAAGTGTAAAAAAGGTCACCTGAAAATTGTGACAAGTGACAATGTGAGCTACATGGCGTTGACTCTGTGGGCCTGATCTACTA
>NC_084757.1:20650393-20655393 GCF_033978785.1 Entelurus aequoreus
AACACTTTGTGAAAAGCTGCAGTAGATAACGACATCAAGACACTGCACTTCACAATCACACAAAGGCCAGGGTCGGCAAGCTTAAAACAAGGCTTTTGGTGGTCGTCTGATTGTCTTCCATGCTTGAGTTTGGCTCTGGACGTCCGATTTAAACAAGCCACAGCTGCAGCGGCAAGAGCAGCAGCAGCAGCAGCAGCAGCAGCAGCAGCAGCGCACCAGCTTTCTGCAATTTAGTGGCACGGCGAGGGAATGACCTCAGACTAATGTGGATTCCACCATGCCTGCCACTATTCCCAGGGCAGCAAAGTGCAGGAAACTGCAGAAGCTGTGAGTCACAAAGGCACTCTGCTTGTAACTATCTGTAAAAGCCTTTGATAGGCGGGCCGTTGGCTTGTTATGGATGTGATGCATGATTTGGAGGGCACTTTGCTCTCGCCGCTCCCCTCCACCCCCCCCCTGCCTTGATTAAAGAAAAGGCCTCTTTAGTCGGGAAGATTGGTACCACACAGGCACACACTGTTGGTTAACCTTTTTCACCTCCGCTATCCATCAGTTTCATTGCCCCCCTGTGCCGCCTTCCCCCCTCAGGTTGGCCTCTAGTTTTACCTTTCCTGCATGGTGGAGCCCCCCTACAAGCTTGTAAATGTAGGTTTTGATCATCAGAGGGACAGCATCCTGGAGGTTAAATACAATCACATCTTGGGCTAAAGCAGGGGTCGGCAACCCAAAAAGTTTAAAGAGCCATATTGGACCTAAAATACAACAAAAAAGAAACTGTCTGGAGCCACAAAAAATTTAAATCCTTATATAAGTGTTATAATGAAGGCAACACATGATGTAAGTGACTATATTAGCTATTTTAGCCTACTATCAAAATGAATTTAAAATGATTATATAAGTGTTATTATGAAGGAAA
This sequence comes from Entelurus aequoreus, assembly GCF_033978785.1. NCBI lineage: Eukaryota > Metazoa > Chordata > Actinopteri > Syngnathiformes > Syngnathidae > Entelurus > Entelurus aequoreus. The sequence goes on from NC_084757.1 coordinate 20,651,310, forward strand.
GACATGATGTAAGTGTCTATATTAGCTATATTAGCCTACTATCAAAATGAATTTAAAATTATTATATAAGTGTTATAATGAACACAACACATGTAAGTGTCTATATTAGCTATATTAGCCTACTATCAAAGGCTGACACAAATCTTCGTTGACAGAAATGTTGTATTTAAATTTTTATTCTACACATTTTTGCAACATTGGAAAACATTAGTAAAATGGAGGCTTCTCACAGGATGAGATATCTTCTGGAAATTACTGGCTCAGAATGGCCAAAGGTATAGATGTGTGTGTCCAAGTTTAAGGCAACGGCCGGCTAACTTCTTCTAATGGATTTATTACAATCTTTCCAAACTGGGGTACGTTTGCTGTTGTCTGGAACAACATGGCACACAAACAACTATCAGAAATGCAGACAATATTATGAAAATATAAATTAAATACACAGAGGATATAAGTAAAGAAATTAAATGAGCTCAAATATACCTACAAACGAGGCATAATGATGCAATATGTACATACAGTTAGCCTAAATAACATGTTAGCATCGATTAGCTTGCAGTCATGCACTGACCAAGTATGCCTGATAAGCACTCCAGCAAATGAAACAAATCAACATAGCTCATCTTTGTGCATTCACGCAAAGTTTAAAATGTTTGGTGGACAAAATGAGACAAAGACGAAGTGGCATAAAACACGTCTTTCTGTGGCAGCATCGGAGAAAGTTGTACATGTAAACAAACTACGATGAGTTCAAGGATCGCTGAAATACTCTCATCAGTGAAGCATGTTTAATATAAACAGGGGGATTTCTAACAATTAGGAAGATTTGTGCCGTGTTTGTTCTCCTACAGAGATCCACTAGGGCGGCGCTAAAGAGCCACATGCGGCTCTAGAGCCGCGGATTGCTGACCCCCGGGCTAAGGGATTCATTCTCAAACTGTGGCAAAAGTACTATTGGTGGTACGCCGGCTCCATTTAGTGGTACTGAGGAACACCAAAGAAATTATACCACATAGATATTATAGGTGTAAAAAAAAAAAAGGTATTTTCAAATAAGTCAACATTTTTATTTGTAACAAGTTTTAAAAAAAATCAAAAATGGATTTAGGAAAAAATAATAATAATAAATTGTCCTGTCTAGCCATTCAGTCAAATCATATTATTGATGTAGATGCCCATATCTGCTGTAAACACTTACTTTGGGAAAATGAGACTGTATACTACTCTTGTTGCCTTATTTGTATTTGAATTTAATAAATGTTTGGGTGAGAACAAGCATTTTAACCCACTAAACTAGTCAGCCTTTAAGTTTTGAGCTCAGTTCGGGTTAGGGTTTGCCATTAGGGTTTCAATGTACAGTTCGCGTTGTTAATATTTTAATCAGACTTTTGAATATGGATTAATAATTGTAATTTACAGGTTATCACTCACTTGCATTATTTAAATGATTAAAAGAAATATTTCTAACAATACGAATCAACCTTGTTTTCTTTTCAGTAATATCAAAATGTATCAGAGTTGTTTATCTCTTTTATGGAGGAATATAGTTAATCATAGAACTGGCACCCACTCTTTATGAAAACATTTTTTGATTTTGAAACGAGAATTGTTTGAAATGAGAATTGATTCCGAATCGATTCGTTACCTACAAGAATCGAATCTTGTGGTGCCCCAAAAGATGAACAGCCCTAATAGATATAACCTGGGGGAAAAATAATGACTTTATCCCCTGATAGGTTTGTAAGTTTACACCCGGGCAAATACATGATTAGTTTATATTTGTATATTAGGTGTATCTTAACAGGGAGACAGGCTATTAACAAAATAATCCAGAAAAAAAAAATAAAGATTACAATTGTATTTAATAGCAGAAAGTACATTTTGGATCCCCTACAAACAGTTTTTCGTGGCCCTAAATAAGATCGTGTTTGTGCAGCCACTTTGGTCTGTAATTGAATTAAATCAAACATAATTAATAAAGCACTTTTTCATACATGAAAAAATGCAACAAAAAGTGCTTTACGGACTTACAAACAATGCCCTGATGACCCACCTCACCCCATCATGCGCACGCACACACACACATTTTTGTATTTCTTGCCTTCTTGAGACCTCTGAAAAATGTCTACCTCTTTGGGACCACCCTTTCTAGATATACAAATATTTGTATTTACAACATTAATAATAAATATTATATATACTTGTTGTGAAAAATGAGTTGGAACTTCACGAGAAAAAGGTCACAATTTCACAAGAAAAACTTCAAATTTTGGCAATATTATAATAAAAGTCGTAATTTTACTCAACGCAAGTCAAAATGTTACAAGAAAAACTAAAGATTTGTGCAATAGTATGATAAAAGTTGGAATTGTACTCAATAACAGTCACAATTTTATAAGAAAAACTCAACATTTTGGCAATTTTATGAAAAGAGTCGTAATTTTATTCGACAAAAGTCACCATTTTATAAAAAAAACTTTACAATTTTGGCAATATTATAATAATAATCGGAAATGTTACTTATTTTTATTTCAGTATTTTACAAGAACAACAAAAACATTGGCAATATTGTGATAAAAGTCAGAATTTTATAGAACAAATGTCACCATTTTGCATTAAAAAGTAATAATTTTACATTAAAAAGTAATAATTTGACGAGAAAACATTGAAATGTTACAGAAACAGAAAGAATATGAGAAATTGTTCCCAATTTTATAAGAAAAAAGTCAACACATTGTGAGAAAAAGACTGCTTTTAGTAAAAAAAAAAAAAAGGATTTTGAATTTTTTGGTTTACAATTGGTTTTTAATCCTCATTATTTACTTCAAGTTTATTTACTACAGTATATCTCTATATACATATTTATTTTATTTTTTTAATTACTTTTGGCCAAAGGGGGCACATTTCAATTTCTTACACACACTTGTTATTACATATGTTGGCCAGAGGAGGAGCACTTTCAAAACCGACACACAGTCAATTTGAAAACTCCCTCCTTTTAGGGACCACCCTAATTTTGATAGATTTCACCACAAGGGGTGCAAATGAGACATTCTCTATTAGATGCAATGGTTTTCCATATTGGGACCATGATTTCGGTCCTAAACTTGTTCACCGGTCCTCATATGGAAGGTACTTTTCCTTCTGGATTTCTTAAGAAGGGTAGAAATACAAGAACACACACACACACACACACACACAAAGACAAATGCATCGCTGAGTACAGAGGAGCAAGGTGAAGAAACACTATCACCATGGACAATATTACCCCTGATACAGAGGGCTTCCTCTGAGAAACTCTGGAAAGTAAAAATAAATAAATAATACTCGGTGAAGTAAGTCATATTTCATATGGTGAGATAAATAAGAGTATCTAGAAAATGAATGAAATAAATTCAGAATGTTTATCATGGTTCTTCGTCTTTGTACTTTGTAAACACTTTAAGTTTGAAGAGTTTCTTGAAGTGGATCATATTATTTTATTAGTACATTGTTTGATTTCTTTGCTTAATCCATTCCATAATTTAATTCCACATACTGATATACTGAAGGTCTTAAGTGTTGTACGTGCAAACAAATGTTTTAAATTACATTTTTCTCTAAGATTATATTTCTCCTCTTTTGTTGAGAAGAATTGTTGTATATTATTGGGTAGCAGATTATAGTTTGTAACTCTGAACAAAAAACCCCCCCAAAAAATGTCCAAAATATCCACTCGAGTACGCTGGTTTTCAGGATAATATGAAATAATTGTACAGTACAAACACAAACACATTCAAATTAAACCTTGCTTTGCTGAAATAATCATATTTACCTGTGAGTAAAAGTCACACATTCCCAGCTAAGGGGGTATAGCAAAAAATGGTGGTTCTTGCAAATCCAAATACTTTTGAGGTGGTACTTGGTGTAAAAAAGTTTGGGAACCATTAGGCTGAGGGATAATGCACATGCAGCGTGTGCAGACACTAATTAGTGCTTGATGAGGAGTAAATAAGTGACCCTCCACACAGACAAACCCCCCCCCAGCATACCCCACTCAGACCTCTCCAGATGTGGATTGTGGACCACTGGGTCAGACTATGGG
>NC_084757.1:20662893-20700393 GCF_033978785.1 Entelurus aequoreus
AAATGTAAAACACTTCCTTGTGGTCTACATAACATGTAATGGTGGTTCTTTGGTCAAAATGTTGCATAGATTATGTTTTACAGATCATCTTCAAGCCGCTTTCTGATAGTCGCTTCAGGATGCACCGTTTTGTGGGCGGTCTTATTTACGTGGCTCACCTTCGACAGCGTATTCTCCCCGTCATCTTTGTTGTAGCGGTGTAGCGTGCAAGGACGGGAGTGGCAGAAGTATCAAAAGATGGATGGACCTATACAGACTTTACTTAAATCAATAACGGAGCAGCATCTCCTCATCCAGAAACAACAACACCGGAAATGTGTACCATGAAAAACGTCTTACCGGAACTCTAATAACTAAAGTTCCTTGGGTGAATAATGCAACCTCACTACACCGGTATGTTTTAGCGCTTTCATGGCGAGTGTACTGACAGATATAAGTAAGAACTTTACACTACTTTATATTAGAAATGACAACAGCGGAGGATGAATGTCCCATAACAAGAAGATAGAGAAAAAGAAGAAGCTTATCGACTACGTTGTCGGCACGTACTACAAAGGTGGATGCGTGCAATTTTTCAGGATTTATGCAGATCCCAAATACAGATCAGCAGGTACCAGAAGGTAAGAAAAGTCGCTTTTGCATAATATTGTAAAGCAAAACGCCAGATAATATGTCTTATCTTATACACACACCATAATAATACTCGTATGTTGAAGCACATCAAACGGTGCAGCCTACACTTATCTTTTATGTTTGACTGCCATCTACTGGTCACACTTATCTTTAAAACATGTACCAAATAACATTGCTTCGAGTTGGGAAAGCTCAACCTTGCGGGTTCAAAGGAGCATTGTCGAGTTTTGAGGGGAAAAAAAGGGATTTTAAGTGCGCCTTATAGTCCGTAAAATACGGTAATCATGAGTAATATCATACCTGTTTTATTACTCACTTGCATAATTTTAATTACCTTTAAAAATACCCCAATATTTTGACACAAATAAATGTTATTGTCAGAATGTCACACCCGAAAATATTTGACTTGAATTCACATCATTTTATTTGTTCAAAATGTGCTAACAGTTTTATCTGAAGTCCAGTCTGGGTGTATTTTGAAGTGAAATTTGCCAGCGAGTACACCAGTCGGTGTATCCTCACTCTGACGTATGCATTGACCTGATCCCTGACCATAAAGCAAACCAGGTAACCATCAGGTTGTGAGTTCAAACCCCGGCCAAGTCATACCAAAGACTATAAAAAATGGGACCCATTACCTCCCTGCTTGGCACTCAGCATCAAGGGTTGGAATTGGGGGTTAAATCACCAAAAATTATTCCCGGGCGCGGCCACCGCTGCTGCTCACTGCTCCCCTCACCTCCCAGGGGGTGATCAAGGGTGATGGGTCAAATGCAGAGAATAATTTCGCCACACCTAGTGTGTGTGTGACAATCATGGGTACTTTAACTTTAGTTTTTTTAACGGCCCAACAAATTGCACAATACTATGCATTTATACATGATTTATGCCATAAATGATGTGATTAATTGCAAGTGTCAGGGGGTAAATCTGTCAGGTTAGACTCTCCAATAGGCACCACCCTGCCTATGTTAAACTGCTGTACCAAAAAAGCCAGAGAATTTGTCGGTGGACATTGTGCGGCACCATTCCGTGTCGGTGGTGTTCACATGCTGTTTTCCTGGCAAAGTCATGCCCACATCAATAAGGAGATAAGACAAAAAGGGTTGGAAGGGAGTGGGAGGAGTGTGTATGTGTGTGTCGGAGGGCTACTAAGAGAAAAAAAGGGCTAAAGTTACAGTGGTGAGACAATGTCTCTGAGGTCCCATCAAGTGAGCCATTCATGGATGCGGCCCTAGCAGTTTGTGAAGCCGGGCAGACACGCCGATCGAGTGGGGCCCAGGGTGGCCTTGTCTTTTTGTCCCGAGCTGACCCCTGCTCTCCTGCATGGCCTCTGCGCCCCTCACCTGGCCTGTCCCAGCACTCTGGTAACAGGATACCTGTAATTTGCTCTAATGGCCTTTGAAAGAACCTGGCCCGGGCTAATCCCTGGAGTCTTTCTCCCGAACAGAAAAGGCTGGTGGTAGTGGTGGGTGACTAACGGGCGGTGGGGGCTGGGGGGGTTTGAGTCCTGAAAGGGGAGTACAGGCCTCCTGGATTGTATGTGTGGGAGAATGTCACCTCTTGCCGCCGACGCAAGGGGACGGGAGTCGTCTTTCAGCGGATCCCCGCCGTGTGTCGTGTTCACAGACTCTAAAGACCTTGGATTTGTCCGGAAGATTGTCGCATCCTCAAAGCACCACACCAAAAGCCACACCCAATCATCCTCGTTGGTCCCATGCTGAGAACAACTTGCATTTGGTTTAAGTAAACTCATGAGATTTATAACCTTTACCTATGCCAGGGGTCGGCAACCCAAAATGTTAAAAGAGCCATATTGGACCAAAAAGACAAAAAAAAAAAATCCGTCTGGAGCCACAACAAATGAAAAGTCTTATATGAGTGTTATAATGAAGGCAACACATGATGTAAGTGTCTGTATTAGCCTACTATCAAAATGACTTTAAAAGTCTTATATAAGTTTTATAAAGTACTATCTATCTATAATGAAGGCAACACATGATGTAAGTGTCTATTTTAGCCTACTATCAAAATGACTTTAAAAGTCTTATATAAGTGTTATAATGAAGGCAACACATGATGTAAGTGTCTATATTAGCTATATTAGCCTACTATCAAAATGACTTTAAAAGTCTTATATAAGTGTTATAATGAAGGCAACACATGATGTGTCTATATTAGCCTACTATCAAAATGCCTTTAAAAGTCTTATATAAGTGTTATAATGAAGGCAACACATGATGTAATGGTCTATATTAGCCTACTATCAAAATGACTTTAAAAGTCTTATATAAGTGTTATAATGAAGGCAACACATGATGTACGTGTCTATATTAGCTATATTAGCCTACTATCAAAATGCCTTTAAAAGTCTTATATAAGTGTTATAATGAAGGCAACACATGATGTGTCTATATTAGCCTACTATCAAAATGCCTTTAAAAGTCTTATATAAGTGTTATAATGAAGGCAACACATGATGTAATGGTCTATATTAGCCTACTATCAAAATGACTTTAAAAGTCTTATATAAGTGTTATAATGAAGGCAACACATGATGTACGTGTCTATATTAGCTATATTAGCCTACTATCAAAATGCCTTTAAAAGTCTTATATAAGTGTTATAATGAAGGCAACACATGATGTAAGCGTCTATATTAGCCTACTATCAAAATGACTTTAAAAGTCTTATATAAGTGTTATAATGAAGGCAACACATGATGTACGTGTCTATACTAGCTATATTAGCCTACTATCAAAATGACTTTAAAAGTCTTATATAAGTGTTATAATGAAGGCAACACATGATGTGTCTATATTAGCCTACTATCAAAATGCCTTTAAAAGTCTTATATAAGTGTTATAATGAAGGCAACACATGATGTAAGTGTCTATATTAGCCTACTATCAAAATGACTTTAAAAGTCTTATATAAGTGTTATAATGAAGGCAACACATTATGTAAGTGTCTATATTAGCTGTTTTAGCCTACTATCAAAATGACTTTAAAAGTCTTATATAAGTGTTATAATGAAGGCAACACACGATGTAAGTGTCTATATTAGCTATATTAGCCTACTATCAAAATGACTTTAAAAGTCTTATATAAGTGTTATAATGAAGGCAACACATGATGTAAGTGTCTATATTAGCCCACTATCAAAATGACTTTAAAAGTCTTATATAAGTGTTATAATGAAGGCAACACATGATGTGTCTATATTAGCCTACTATCAAAATGCCTTTAAAAGTCTTATATAAGTGTTATAATGAAGGCAACACATGATGTAAGTGTCTATATTAGCCTACTATCAAAATTACTTTAAAAGTCTTATATAAGTGTTATAATGAAGGCAACACATGATGTAAGTGTCTATATTAGCCTACTATCAAAATGACTTAAAAAGTCTTATATAAGTGTTATAATGAAGGCAACACACGATGTAAGTGTCTATATTAGCCTACTATCAAAATGACGTTAAAAGTCTTATATAAGTGTTATAATGAAGGCAACACATGATGTAAGTGTCTATATTAGCTATATTAGCCTACTATCAAAGGCTGACGCAAATCTTCGTTGACAGAAATGTTGTATTTTAATTTTTATTCTACACATTTTTGCAACATTGGAAAACATTAGTAAAATGGAGGCTTCTCACAGGATGAGATAACTCCTGGAAATTACTGGCTCAGAACGGCCAAAGGTATGGACGTGTGTGTCCAAGTTAAAGGAAACGGCAGGCTGTCTTCTTCTAATGGATTTATTACAATATTTGGCAAGCTAGGTAACGTTTGCTGTGGTCTGGAACAACATGGCACACAAACAACTATGAGAAATGCAGCCAATATTACATACAGATAATGTGTCATGAGACATGCAAATATAAATTAAATACACCGAGGACATAAGTAAAGGAAATTAAAAGAGGTCAAATACACCTACAAACGAGGCATAATAATGCAATATGTACATACACCTAGCATAAATAGCATGTTAGCACCGATTAGCTTGCAGTCATGCACTGACCAAATATGCCTGATAAGCACTCCAGTAAATCAATAAAATCAACAAAGCCCATCTTTGTGCATTCACGCACAGCATACAACGTTTGGTGGACAAAATGAGACAAAGAAGGAGTGGCATAAAAGACTTCTTTCTGTGGCAGCATCGGAGAAAGTTGTACATTAACTACGATGAGTTCAAGGATCGCTGAAATTAGTGGGACAAAACGGTGCTTGCCAAATAATCTCATCAGTGAAGCATGTTTAATACAAACAGTGGGATTTCTAACAATTGGGAAGGTTTGTGCCGTGTTTGTTCTCCTACAGAGAGCCACTAGGGCGGTGCTAAAGAGCCACCGACCCTAACCCTGACCCATACAGTCAATCAGCATGTATTCCTTTATAATTTTGCACCAACATGGCTGCACTTAAATTATATCATAACGGCTACACCAGAGGTGTCCAACCCAAGGCCCGGGGGCCAGATGTGGCCCGCCACTTCATTTTATTTGGCCCTCGGAAGCCTGGAAATACTATGTATCAATAAAGTACTGTAACTTTTCCTACTAAATGTATTCTTTCTTTCTATTTTGGGAGGGAAAAAAATATATGTACTCCATGTAATCGCTAATTATGTTTACTCAAATATTGTCTAATTATGCAAAAATATATTATCACACATTCAAACCATTTTTTTTGTATATAGAAATAAATAGTAATAATAATGATTCAAAGCAAGATATCCATTAAAATGTGCAATGTAAAAGTAGCAATAGATTTCATGCTAAACTTGTGAAATTTACTGTGGTTTTTACAGTGGCATTTTTCTCTAAATGAAAAACACAGTACTTTTTTTACTGTAATAAACTGTGGTGCCGTTTTGGCTTTTACAGTAATACACAGAAAAATCTACATTAAAAAAATCCACGGTAAAAAAATTATTAAAAAAAACTGGCAGCTCAGGTGCCAATATTTATTTTTATTTTTATTTACAGTAAAAAAAACAAATGTACATTTTACAGTAAAATTCTGCCAACTGAGCTGCCTTTATTTTTTACCATAAAAACAGCAGTACTGTTTTTCCACTTACAGTAATATACACTAAATTTTGAGGTGAAATTATTGCAGCTTTCCATATTTTTTTAAAATTAACTTTTTTTTAAATCTACCCAAAAAATTGTGTAATAATAGTATTCACTGTTAGAAGCGGCCCCCTGGGGCCAAACATAACTGCGATGTGGCCCTCAGTGAAATTGACTTTGACACCTCTGGTCTACACTAAGCATCCATCCATCCGTCCATCCATCCATCTAGCCATGCATCCATCTGAGCATAAACGTGCAAAAGAGCACATGTTCTCGTTGCCTTGGTAATTTCCTGCATGCAGACCGCCTACTATACATCCTCGAGGGTTACGACGCCATTGTATGAAGTCACGGCCAGATGAGCGTACACATTGTGTACAGTGCCATTTCCTTAGTGACAGCCTGTTTATATGTCTGCGAAAGCTCAAACATACTGAGAAGAAAAGAGGCAAAAAGGAGGAGCACAAATAATAAGTCCGTGTTTCCTTTTGCCCAATTTGATTTGATTAAAGCAAACATGAGCGCATAGCTGAAGGACCCCTGACTGTCCGGGATTTCCGAGTCAAGTTACTTCCAGACAGTCTGAGTTCCGTTTAAAGGGAACATGTATCACCGCACTGGTAAGTTTCTCTGTACCTTAGCCAAACCTCATATTGAATTAGTAGGCATTAATTCTAGTATCTGGTGATTCAAGTGTGCTCTCAGAACCGCTGCTGGTCACCAGCAGAATCGCCATCATTGCTGCATCATTGACACATTTGAGGATTACTTTGTAGAAATTACAAACTAATTTAATTACACAACTTTCACTTTGCTACAGCAGCCCATTTTCTTGCTGCCTTGGATTAAAAAATGTTTTTGTTTTTTTTGTTGGCATGTCTCAGTTGGTTGTAGAAAAATGACCACAAGCCGGTACCATACAGTGGAAAAGATGCATCCGATTTGCATCTCTAACATACCTTTAAAGGTGCCATATGTAATCATTTCATGTCATCATTAAAGGCCTACTGAAATGATTTTTTTAAATTTAAACGGGGATAGCAGATCCATTCTATGTGTCATACTTGATTATTTCGCGATATTGCCATATTTTTGCTGAAAGGATTTAGTAGAGAACAACGACGATAAAGTTCGCAACTTTTGGTCTCTGATTAAAAAAAAGCCTTGCCCCTACCGGAAGTAGCGTGACGTAGTCAGTTGTTCACCTCCTCATATTTTCCTATTATTTTCAACGCAGCTAGAGCGATTCAGACCGAGAAAGCGACGATTACCCGAGGATGAAAGATTCGTGGATGAGGAACGTTAGAGTGACGGACTAGAATGCAGTGAAAGACATACCTTTTTTCGCTCTGACCGTAACTTCATCATCATCATCATCATCGGCAGTCACTCGTAGTCGAGTATGACTGTCCTCAGAATGGATGGATTCCCATTCGGGAGGACGCCTGCGCGTGACGTCTTTTAGCGTGGGGAGACTGATGCGCCTGCAGCCACCACACGGTCCTTGGCAGAGAGGGGCCTTGATCCAGTGGCATGGATCCATGACAACTGGAGACCACCCTCTGTTGCAGCCTTCATCCGCCTTCAGTGCCGTTGTGACATGCAGTGTCATCCTCCGCCACTTCCACCGTTGAGGTCTTTGAAATGCTATTCAACCCATAGCTGGGACCCTGACAGGTACTACCACCCCGGGTCAGAGTGGACCTGGGAGCAATGATGACTGAGGGGTAACTCCACCTTCCCCAAAACTCCAGAACTCCCGAACTGAAGCCTCATCACCGGATGCAGTTTTGTACAAGCTGGCTCATTGGATTCCACACTCTCTCCTTTTTCTATTGTGGATCACGGATTTGTATTTTAAACCACCTCGGATACTATATCCTCTTGAAAATGAGAGTCGAGAACGCGAAATGGACATTCACAGTGACTTTTATCCCCACGACAATACATCGACGAAGCTCTTTAGCTACTGAGCTAACGTGATAGCATCTGGCTCAAATACAGATAGAAACAAAATAAATAAATCCCTGACTGGAAGGATAGACAGAAGATCAACAATACTATTAAACCATGTACATGTAACTACACGGTTAATAATTCTCAGCCTGGCAAAGCTTAACAATGCTGTTGCTAACGATGCTGAAGCTAACTTAGCAACTTAGCAAACGGACCTCACAGAGGTATGATAAAAACATTAGCGCTCCACCTACGCCAGCCAGCCCTCATCTGCTCATCAACTCCCGTGCTCACCTGCGTTCCAGCGATCGACGGCGCGACGAAGGACTTCACCCGATCACAGATGCGGTTGGCGGCTAGCATCGGTTGGTGGCTAGCATTGGCTAGCGCGTCTGCTATCCAAGTAAGTCCTCTTGTTGTGTTGCTACAGCCAGTCGCTAATACACCAATCCCACCTACAACTTTCTTCTTTGCAATCTCCATTGTTCATTAAACAAATTGTAAAAGATTCACCAACACAGATGTCCAGAATACTGTGGAATTATAAAATGAAAAAACAGCTTTTTGTATTGGCCTCAATGGGGAAGCCATACCTCTGTTCTACTGGCTATGTCACGCGCATACGTCATATCCAAAGGAGTTTTTCAACCGGAAGTTTAGCGGGAAATTTAAAATTGCACTTTATAAGTTAACCCGGCCGTATTGGCATGTGTTGCAATGTTAAGATTTCATCATTGATATACAAACTATCAGACTGCGTGGTCGGTAGTAGTGGGTTTCAGTAGGCTTTTAAATGGCCCTGATATGTCAAAAGGTATTAATAAATTGTGTTCTTTTCGAATACCTTTAGAACTGATAACGGTAGTTCAGCCGGGATATGTTCATTTGAAAATTTGATTTAAAGCCCCGAACTATTGTTATTGTTTTCATTTCGAAGCCCCGCCCTCTACTGTTTGACCAATTAGAACTTTCGTGAGTTGCCAATTACGCACCGCCCTCTTTGTCGAGCTACTGCCGATGGTAATGTTATTAAACATGTCAGACCTTAGTAAATCTAAAAGGCGTCGTAACGATTCTCAACTTATTCATGACAAAGCCAGTAACAAAATGAGGATTTGTATCGGGGATGCCTTTGAAAGTTGGAGACAATTGAAGACGGAGAAGATTTTTTCATCTGACGCCAAACTTGCTAATTTCCTCCTAGATAGGTAAGTCAGGCATTTACGTTTTCTTATTACTTGTAATAAATGAAAATTTACATTTTGTATGTAAAATATATTGTCCAATACAGTCAAGGATCTTGTCTAACAAAGCTAGTATGTTCATCCAACGAATGCTTAGGGGCAAAGCACCATCACACTAGTGTAAAGCTTAGTTAGCATGTTAGCCCGGTCGATAACACATCGACATACAGGCTAACGGGGGACATATATGCCCGTTAGCCTGTATGTCGATGTGTCATCCAACTGACAGGACAAAATATAGTTTGGACAAATAAAACCTATGTGGATATGAGTAGTGTCAGTGCCTATTTTGTTCTCAATATGCTGATACGCTGAGGAAATGTGTTCCAACATTAGCACGGCTAATTGTGGTTTCTGGTACTGAATGTGCATCAGGCACATATGGGGTGGTATTTGCTTGGCACAATATAATGCATTACTTGTAATGATTTTCTACTTTGTGTATTGACATGGTAGTAGGCTATAGGAATTATGCCTAATGTGGTTTATGCGTTACGTGGGTTGGCTCATAGAATTGCACTCTGCACTGAAAGATGGTGATGTGCGTACATGGAAGAGAATGCAGTGCGTCAGGTTGGATGCAACATGGGGTTATGCTGAACGAAATATGGCGGTAATTTTACTGTTGGCATTGGCTTGCCATCAAAGTAGGCCTATGCAATATATAATATAGTATATATATTTATTTTGATGGTGGTCCGTGCAGTCAAACTAGACATTTTAGCTGGGTAATGCCAACAATCTGTCCCGACTCCCAACGAAAATATTGCTGCGTAACTTTACAAATACATTTGGCTAATCGACATCAGTAAAATGTGGCATAATTACTTAGTAAACCATCTTGCAAGAAGCATAAACAAGAGAAACCTACAGCGTAGGACTCGTCGATTGCCATTTGAAGTTCCTTGGAGTAGGATTCGTATTCGGCTGCGTATTTGGCAACCTCAGTAATGGAGAGTACATAATTTTGACCGTGATTGCAGTACCATTTCTGGCCACATTACTACATATGGCAACTTTAAGGGACTGACAAGCACATGTCTGTACAATTTGAGCAAAATTGGTTGAAAAACAACCACCATCAAGCAAAACGTCTTTGTAGGCGATCATGCAGGACTTAAAGGCCTACTGAAACCCACTACTACCGACCACGCAGTCTGATAGTTTATATATCAATGATGAAATCTTAACATTGCAACACATGCCAATACGGCCGGGTTAGATTGGTAAAGTGCAATTTTAAATTTCCCCCGAAATATTCTGCTGAAAACGTCTCGGTATGATGACGTTTGCGCGTGACGTCACGGATTGTGCGGACATATTGGGACACCATTGTGGCCAGCTATTAAGTCGTCTGTTTTCATCGCAAAATTACACAGTATTCTGGACATCTGTGTTGGTGAATCTTTTGCAATTTGTTTAATTAACAATGAAGACAGCAAAGAAGAAAGCTGTAGGTGGGAAGCGGTGTATTAGCGGCTGGCAGCAGCAACACAACCAGGAGGACTTTGAGTTGGATAGCAGACGCGCTACCGTGAGTACAGCTTTGGCTTCCAAACATTTGATCGCTTGCCCGTCCGTGCGTGCCGCTATGTGCATGTCACGTACGTAACTTTGGGGAAATATATGTGCTGTATGAACTTTGCGGAGGTGAACGGTACTTTGGGCTGTGGGATTGAGTGTGTTGTGCGGGTGTTTGATTTGTATTGGCGGGTTATATGGACGGGAAGGGGGAGGTGTTTGTTATGCGGATTAATTTGTGGCATATTAAATATAAGCCTGGTTGTGTTGTGACTAATAGAGTATATATATGTCTTGTGTTTATTTACTGTTTTAGTCATTCCCAACTGAATATCAGGTCCCACCCGCCTCTCACAACATCTTCCCTATCTGAATCACTGCCACTGCCCTCTAATCCTTCACTCTCACTTTCCTCATCCACGAATCTTTCATCCTCGCTCAAATTAATGGGGTAATCGTCGCTTTCTCGGTCCGAATCGCTCTCGCTGCTTGTGGCCATGATTGTAAACAATGTGCAGATGTGAGGCGCTCCACAACCTGTGACGTCACGCTACTTCCGGTACAGGCAAGGCTTTTTTATCAGCGACCAAAAGTTGCGAACTTTATCGTCGATGTTCTCTACTAAATCCTTTCAGCAAAAATATGGCAATATCGCGAAATGATCAAGTATGACACAGAATGGACCTGCTATCCCCGTTTAAATAAGAAAATGTCATTTCAGTAGGCCTTTAACAACTACAGCGATTGTCCATAAGTCATTGACCGTTTATCTAATGACTTTAAACTTTTTGATCTGTATTACGTGTAGGTTAGCATGTCTTCCTAACTATTTTGACCACAACCCATAGGGGGCAGACAAATGACCAAACAAACTGCACCGTTAACTTGTTTTAACCGAACCTGTCAAGTGTGAACAGAGGCTAAGTGCAGGCAGTGTCGGTTTCAGGTTCTCTCAGAGTAGCGTAGGATCTGTATGGCAGCTGTTGCTAGGGAATTAATAAATCATAGCCGGTGCCAGTCAATAGGTGTGAAGCATGTCCAGAGGCCCGCTTTAAATGGGAGAGAGGCAAGGAATGGACGCCAGTTTCCTAGAGAGAGAGGAAGGAGATGTGAGGCTGGCAGATGGGAGACAGGAGTGAAGAAAAGAAGACAGGTAGAGTTTAAAAGGAGGTCTAGACCAACAGCTGCTCGGTAACAAAAAGTCAGTTGCACACGCTCATTACATTACACACAGCAAGCTTTCAAAGCGCACACTCTACGGTACTGCTAGGGTTTTTAAAAACATACTCGAAAAGAGTTCATGGTTGCCATTTATCTTATCAGGAGTTGAGTCATTGATAGATATCCTGAAAGTGTTGACCTTTGTTTACTTGGTAGGATTAGCCCGCCTCTGCGCTCTTCAAGAGCATGAATTTTCTCATACATCCAGGTCATCGTATTATCAGGGCATTTAATCGATTGCAACTGGACTGTTTGGTTTGTCTAAGAAGACGTTTCTTCTCTCATCCGAGTAGGCTTCATCAGTTTATGCGCATAGACTTAGATTGGTCAGATCTAGTCTTAGACTAAGATTGGTCAGATAAAGTCTTGTGGCTGGTGCCAAAACCCAAATTATTTATACTCCATCCCCAGAAAGGTGTGCCTGGGCAAGGATGGTTCCGCCCTATCGCAGTGATAAACAACTGTTGAGATGCAAAAGAGCAATCCTACTACCAATGCAAACGACAGTCGGTATTTCCCCTTATTAGAAAACATCATGCCACATTATTTCTGTATCACACAGTAAAAATGTTCTCAATGAATCTCCGTAAATAGGTTTTTAGTAGCTTTACAAAGTTATTTAAGTGTAACGTATTGTAGTAATAAACACAATGACATACATGGTTCATTATGTCATGTAAAAAGCAGCACAAATATTTAGTCCAGGGGTGTCAAACTCATTTTAGCTCAGGGTCCATAGGGAGGAAAATCTATTCCTAAATCGGACAGACTGGTAAAAACATGGCATGATAACTAAAAAATAAAGACAACTTCAGATTTTTAAATTTTTAAATAGAACAAGCACAATCTGAAAAAATACAAATAATTTTTTTTCCCACTTACATGTTGCAGTTAATAGTATTCTATCTTCATTTGTTGTGCCTTATACTTTCTGAATAAATGATGTGATAATATTCCACAGTCAAATAGGTCGACTTGAGTCTGGCAGAGTTTTAAAATGCTCCCATTGGGGTTAAGTTTTTATCTATCAGAAGATTGAATGAATAATACTATCACAATCAAATTACAGGTTGTTATTAATTTACTTTACCCATTTTCCTCAACTGATGCACAAACATTATGTGGTTTATTCTGTACACATGTAGTATCATCTACAACAAAACGTGTACCTCTTTCATTATTCACACATGAAGTTAGAAGGGGATACATATTATTTCAGCATATTTATGTGCGCCCAGATAATGTGTCCCCAGTCCTCTTATCTTAACACGGCACATAGCTGCACCCCCTTTAAAGTCATGCAAGCTTTTGCAGCAGAGGATATAACGAATTGCTATTGTGACATCCAGTGGACACATTTAGAACAGCAGTTTATTTCATTCAAAAATTTCAGTTTATTTTTATACTTGGCAAACTTATCCCGCGGGCCGGATAAAACCTGTTCGCAGGCCTGATCCGTCCAATGGGCTGTACGTTTGACAGTCCTGATTTAGTTGTTTAAGTATATTTTTTTGAGGATAAACAGTTCCAAATGTATAAAACTAACCTAGACTCATTCATGACGTAGAATAAAAGTCAACTTTTAAACAAGGAACTGTACCATTATATTGCAAAGAATCGGATTGGATATAATGCTACCAAATCTAATAGTTACATTTCAAAATATATTGTTTTGAATCGTATTGCCTTCCATGTGTCTAGATACATAATCATCTCATAATAGAGAGATGCACACCTCGAGAAATTAAGTAATATTCAAAGGTAGCATCACAATTAATTTTAATGCTATTATAATATTATTTGCTTTATTATTTAATTTAGCGTACATGTTTCCTGTAAAGAGACGGTTCAGTCTGATGTATTTCTGCAGGAAGCAGAGATCAGTTTTCGTATCACAGAGCAGTAATATCACCACTGAGCTGCTATCACATGCCTCCTTGTAGACATATCAGACTCCCAGAGCACGAGATCTGCCTTGATCCGTCAGTTAGCGATCAATATGAAGGCTGGGCGGTGAAACTTCCCTAAATCAGCCTCAGACGAGTAAACATTCTGAGTTTTTAGCAAAATGTCACAATGGTTCACTGGATTTTAAACACCAACGACTGGAAGTCGCGCCTTGTGTTCCTTCCGATACAGGAAAATCAAAATAAACGTGTGATATAAGTTCAAAAGCACTTACACCACACATGTCAAACTCAAAGCCCGGGGGCCAGATCTGGCCCGTGACATCATTTTATCTGGCCCGCAAACACCTGGAAATGATATGTGTCAATAAAGTACTTAATATTTTCTCACTAAATGTAATGGATTTTTTTCATTTTGACAGAAAAAATATATGTACTGCTCGAAATTGCATACCTTTTAAAGGCCTACTGAAATGATTTTTTAAAATTTAAACGGGGATAGCAGATCCATTCTATGTGTCATACTTGATCATTTCGCGATATTGCCGTATTTTTGCTGAAAGGATTTAGTAGACAACAACGACGATAAAGGTCGCAACTTTTGGTCGCTAATAAAAAAAAGCCTTGCCTATACCGGAAGTAGCGTGACGTCACCGGAGGAAGGACTCCTCACATTTTCCCATTGTTTACAATGCAGCGAGAGAGATTCGGACCGAGAAAACGACGATTACCCCATTAATTTGAGCGAGGATGAAAGATTTGTGGATGAGGAAAGTGAGAAAAAAGGACTACAGTGCAGTGCAGGAGGTATCTTTTTTCGCTCTGACCGTAACTTAGGTACAAGGGTTCATTGGATTCCACACTTTCTCCTTTTTCTATTGTGGATCACGGATTTGTATTTTAAACCACCTCGAATACTATATCCTCTTGAAAATGAGAGTCGAGAACGGGAAATGGACATTCACAGTGACTTTTATCTCCACGACAATACATCGGCGAAGCTCTTTAGCTACTGAGCTAACGTGAAAGCATCGGGCTCAAATGCAGATAGAAACAAAATAAATAACTCCCTGACTGGAAGGATAGACAGAAGATCAACAATACTATTAAACCATGTACATGTAATTACACGGTTAATAATTCGCAGCTTGGCGAAGCTTAACAATGCTGTTGCTAACGACGCCATTGAAGCTAACTTAGCAACGGGACCTCACAGAGCTATGATAAAAACATTAGCGCTCCACCTACGCCAGCCAGCCCTCATCTGCTCATCAACACCCGTGCTCACCTGCGTTCCAGCGATCGATGGAAGGACAAAGGACTTCACCCGATCGTCCGTGCGGTCGGCGGCTAGCGTCGGCTAGCGTCGGCTAGCGTCGGCTAGCGTCGGCTAGCGCGCCTGCTATCCAAGTCAAAGTCCTCCTTGTTGTGTTGCTACAGCCAGCCGCTAATACATCGACCCCACCTACAACTTTCTTTTTTGCCGTCTTCATTGTTCATTGAACAAATTGCAAAAGATTCACCAACACAGATGTCCAGAATACTGTGGAATTTTGAAATGAAAACAGAGCTTTTTTGTATTGGATTCAATGGTGTACCAATACTTCCGTTTCAACGATTGACGTCACGCGCATACGTCATCATACATAGACGTTTTCAACCGGAAGTTTAGCGGGAAATTTAAAATTGCACTTTATAAGTTAACCCGGCCGTATTGGCATGTGTTGCAATGTTAAGATTTCATCATTGATATATAAACTATCAGACTGTGTGGTCGGTAGTAGTGGGTTTCAGTAGGCCTTTAAACTTATTATTGCAACAAATATTACAGTATATTATCATACTTTCCACACATTTTTTTGTCTCAATAAAAATAAGTACTTAAATATCTGCTTGACTTATGATTTTACCGCAATCTACCCATCAAATTAATAAAAATGACAATACATTGTACGCTGTTCTTTACAGCATAACACTGTAAATTGAAAAAAAATACAGTGTTTTTGCGTTAAAATTCTGTTGACTGAGCTGCCATAATTTTACTGTGTATTACTGTACATGGAAAAATGATACATTTGTTTTTACGGTAGAAAAACTGGCAGCTAAGTTGCCAGAATAAAAAAAGGAACTTGTACTGTTTTTCCATTAACAATATAATGTTGTAAAAAACAATGTAAATTTAATAGTAAAATTCTGGCAACTAAGCTGCCAGCTTTTTCCGTAACAAACACAAAACAAAACAGTGGTACTGTTTCTATATTTACCATCAAATGTTGTAAGAAATAAAAAAAAACAACACTATTTTACAGTAACATTTTGTAAATGTAGAGTTTTTACTGTAAAATCGATTGTCTACTTAAAACAATTTATATAATTAACAATGAAATCCAGAGGCATATTCATACATTATTCGCTGTTACAAGCGGCCCTCTGATGGCTGCCATAACTGCGATGTGAAAATGAGTTTGACATCCCTGACTTACACGGTGTCACGAGAGAAACCACAGGATGTACTGGAATTTATCTCACGCGGCAAGACAACACAGGATCTTAGACCAAAAATGAATGCTACTCTGGAGAGAAATAATAATTGCATACACAAATGTTTCCTAAAGTCAAAGAACACATAAACCATGTCAAGAGAAAGACTCTAAGGAGAACACTGTCAGGTTAAGGCGTATATAATGTTTGCAAAATCGACAATCTCTAGAAAAGGTTCACTGACATAAACGGAAGTACAGCAATAGTGTATCCCTCCTCCATAAATCCAAGCTCAGCACAAAGTATAAAAATGAAAAACATCGAAAAAAGTTGATCCTTAGATTTCAATGGCTGTACGCTACAGAAATTAACTTGGATATATTGTAGATAGAAAAGATAGATAGATAGATAGATAGATAGATAGATAGATAGATAGATAGATAGATAGATAGATAGATAGATAGATAGATAGATAGATAGATAGATAGATGGATGGATGGATGGATGGATGGATGGATGGATGGATGGATGGATGGATGGATGGATGGATGGATGGATGGATGGATGGATGGATGGATGGATGGATGGATGGATGGATGGATGGATGGATGGATGGATGGATGGATGGATGGATGGATGGATGGATGGATGGATGGATGGATGGATGGATGGATGGATGGATGGATGGATGGATGGATGGATGGATGGATGGATGGATGGATGGATGGATGGATGGATGGATGGATGGATGGATGGATGGATGGATGGATGGATGGATGGATGGATGGATGGATGGATGGATGGATGGATGGATGGATGGATGGATGGATGGATGGATGGATGGATGGATGGATGGATGGATGGATGGATAGATGGATAGATAGATAGATAGATAGATAGATAGATAGATAGATAGATAGATAGATAGATAGATAGATAGATAGATAGATAGATAGATGGATGGATGGATGGATGGATGGATGGATGGATGGATGGATGGATGGATGGATGGATGGATGGATGGATGGATGGATGGATGGATGGATGGATGGATGGATGGATGGATGGATGGATGGATGGATGGATGGATGGATGGATGGATGGATGGATGGATGGATGGATGGATGGATGGATGGATGGATGGATGGATGGATGGATGGATGGATGGATGGATGGATGGATGGATGGATGGATGGATGGATGGATGGATGGATGGATGGATGGATGGATGGATGGATGGATGGATGGATGGATGGATGGATAGATAGATAGATAGATAGATAGATAGATAGATAGATAGATAGATAGATAGATAGATAGATAGATAGATAGATAGATAGATAGATAGATAGATAGTACTTTATTGATTCCTTCAGGAGAGTTCCCTCAGGAAAATTAAAATTCCAGCAGGGAACTCTCCTGAAGGAATCAATAAAGTACTATCTATCTATCTATCTATCTATCTATCTATCTATCTATCTATCTATCTATCTATCTATCTATCTATCTATCTATCTATCTATCTATCTATCTATCTATCTATCTATCTATCTATCTATCTATCTATCTATCTATCTATCTATCTATCTATCTCAGAAAATTAAAATTCCAGCAGGTAACTCTCCTGAAGGAATCAATAAAGTACTATCTATCCATCTATCTATCTATCTATCTATCTATCTATCTATCTATCTATCTATCTATCTATCTATCTATCTATCTATCTATCTATCTATCTATCTATCTATCTATCTATCTATCTATCTATCTATCTATCTATCTATCTATCTATCTATCTATCTATCTATCTATTTATATGTAAAATAGCTGGTAATGCAAGCAAGTATAGTCACAGCCAAATATTTTGGAAGAGACTTAACTTCGGTGTTACCGTTATCATGCTCTTATTTCCTGGCGCCCTCATGTCAACATCGATGTACTGTAACACATCCTGTAGCCCGTCAAGTGCAAGACACAAATATCTTACTACTCACTTGGGTTGCCACATACTGTATTTAGACAATAATTGGTGTCTCTGCTATACTATACTGCTATATAGGCTGTACACTGACAACTTTAAAGTACACACATACACACATACGCACATATATCTACCAATGGATGCATGGCTGAGTACAGAGGAGACATGTGGGTAAACACTATCACAGAAGCCATCTGCACCAGGGTGTCATCAGACCATGGCCACCAGGATCACAGCCGATAACCCCTGATGCAGATGGCTCCCTCTGAGGAACGCTGGGAAATAAAAATAATAAAACTTGTAAAATAGTAAGAACCATGAGTATAAAGGATACAATACAATTAAAAAATAATAAGATACAAAAATAAGAAAATAAATAAATATACAATAAATATGTCATAAATAAATACAAAAAAAAAAAATATATATATATTGCATAACTAATAAGATAAAAAGTAAAGTACAAATTACTTCAATAAAATTAATGAATGTTAGGTAAAAGGCAAATCAAAAAGGTGGGTCTTAAACCTGCTCCAAAAACATGAACGTTCTCCTCAGCCCTGAGGTCCTCCGGCAAGCTGTTCCATAGACAGGGGCTATAATGCTGGAACAGTGGTTCTTAACCTGGGTTCGATCGAACCCTAGGGGTTCGGTGAGTCGGCCTCAGGGGTTCGGCGGAGCCTCCACCACGGAGGGCAAGACAAACCCGACTCATCGTGTAAATAAAAACTTCTCCCTAACGGCATATTACGGATACCCCCAAACAATGTTCCCTCTAATTTTCCATCTGATTTGCAGGTGTGTAATTTTTTGTGAGTTCATGCACTGTGTTGGTTTTGTTCTTTGAACAAGGTGATGTTCATGCACGGTTCATTTTGTGCACCAGTAAAAAAAACATATAACTTTGTCTTGAATTTCAAAAAATATATATATATTTTTTTTTCACTAAAGAAGGGTTCGGTGAATGCACATATGAAACTAGTGGGGTTCGCTACCTCCAACAAGGTTAAGAACCACTGTGCTGGAAAGATGCCATCCCGTAACTTTGTATCCTGACTTTTGGAAAAATTAGGAGATAAGTGCCGGAGGATCTCAGGGCACGCAAAGGTTCGTAGGGTAAAAGCAAATCTGAAAGCTATAAAGGCCCAATACCATAAAAACATTTATAAACCAAAAGAAGAACCTTAAAATTTATCCTGAAACACACGGGGAGCCAATGCAGAGATTTTAAAACTGGTGTAATATGAGCCCGCCTTCAGGTTTTCGTCAGGACGCGTGCCGTTGAATTTTGGAGTAGTTGTGAAGGTGCAATAACTTACTTAAGAAAACCATGACTTGTAATAAAAGCATGCATTAGCGCCTCCGTGTTGCCTTGAGTGAAAATAGGGTGAACTCTGGCTATATTCTTATGATAAAAACCTAGTTTTTAAAAAAAAATGTAATGTGGTGTAGAACTAAGTTCAGAGTCAAAAACGACGGCCAGATTTTTCACATGGAGTGATGGAGTTAAAGAAAATGTTTGTAGTTTTGATATGCGTTTCTCTCTCAGGGCCAATGACTAAAACTTTAGTCTTGTCCTGGTTAAGCTGTAAAAAAGTTATCTGTCATCCCGGATTTAATATCTTAAAACGCAATTAAAAAGAGTATCCATTGGTCTTGTGTCATCAGGAGGCATGAAAATGTACAACTGTGTGTCGTCAGCATAACTGTGGAAATTAATTCCATGTCTCCTGATGACATTGTCAAGTGGAATCATGTAAGTATAATAAATAAATATAAATATGTAAGTATTAAAAATAATAGGACCTGAAATGGATCCTGGAGGCACACTACATGTGATTTCACAGGTCTTTGAGGAGCATACCAAGATTTTTCTGTCTGAGAGATAAGAAGTAAACCCTTTGTTTCAGTCTATTTAAAAGAATAAGTTGATCTACTGTATCGAAGGCAGCTCTAAGATCCAGTAGAACCAAGAGTGGCAGTTTTTGAGAGTAAGCACTCAACCTAAATCGTTCACGATCTTTAAAAAGGGCCGCACTGTGGTTCACTCCAAAACCAGACTGAAACTTCTCTAAAATATTGCATTTATTTAAAAAATCAATTAGTTTTTGTAAAATTGTACTTAAAAATAACTTATCTGTAAATATTAAAACTGTCAGCATCTGCGGTCCTCTCCAATGTTTCTCATAGTCATTCACATTGACATCCCACTGGGTTGTGAGTTTTTCCTTGCCCTTATGTGGGCTCTGAACCGAGGATGTCGTTGTGGCTTGTGCAGCCCTTTGAGACACTTGTGATTTAGGGCTATATAAATAAACATTGATTGATTGATGGTTTACTGGCGTCATATTGCAGTGTACACCAGTGTTTTTCAACCAGTGTGCCGCGGCATACTTCTGTGTCGTGAAATACAGTCTGGTGTGCCGTAGGAGATTATGTAATTTCACCTAATTGGGTTAAAAATATTTTTTGCAAACCAGTAATTATTATCCGCAAATGTGACGTTGTTGAGTGTCTGTACTGTCTAGAGCTCGGCAGAGTAACCATGTAATACTCTTCCATATCAGTAGGTGGCAGCGGGTAGCTAATTGCTTTGTAGATGTTTGTCGTGATCACAAGATGCAGACGACAGCGGGAGGCAGCGTGCAGGTAAAAAGGTATCTAACGCTTAAACCAAAAATAAACAAACGGCGAGTGCCGCTAAGAAAAGGCATTGAAGCTTAGGGAAGGCTATGCAGAACGAAACTAAAACTGAACTGGCTGCAACTTAAACAAAAACAGAATGCTGGACGACAGCAAAGACTTACAGCGTGTGGAGCAGACGGCGTCCACAAAGTACATCTGTACATGACATGACAATCAACAATGTCCCCACAAAGAAGGATAGCGTCCGCACAACTTAAATAGTCTTGATTGCGAAAACAAAGCAGGTGCGGGGAATAGAGTTCAAGGAAGAGATGAAACTGCTACAGGAAAATACCAACAAAACAGGAAAAGCCACCAAAAATAGGAGCGCGAGACAAGAAATAAAACACTACACACAGGAAAACGGCGTGACGTGACAGGTCGTGACAGTACACCTACTTTGAGACAAGTGATGCATGGTTGGTTATGGTTTGAATTCATATCCAACAATTTCGAGAACAACTTTTTACTATTAATATCGGCTACCGAGTTTCATTTTTCAATGATTTCTGCTGGTTGTGTGCCTCGGGATTTTTTTAATTAAAAAAATGTGTCTTGGCTCAGAAAAGGTTGAAAAATGCACCGGGTTATAAGGCGCACTGTCGATTTTTGAGAAAACGAAAGGGTTTTAAGTGCGCCTTATGGTCTCAAAAATAAGTTTTGGTGTTGTTTACTGGCGTCATATTTGCTGTTGTTTGCTGGCGTCATATTGCCGTCTACACGTATCTCTTATGTGTGACTACCATCTACTGGACACACTTATCATTACACCATGTACTAAATAAAATTGCTTCGAGGTCGGTAAGCACAACCAGAATTATTCCATACATTAGGTGCACCGGGTTATAAGGCGCACTGTCGATTTTTGAGAAAATGAAAGGGATTTTAGGTGCGCCTTATAGTCTCAAAAATACGTTTTGGTGTTGTTTACTGGCGTCATATTGCAGTCTACACGTATCTCTTATGTGTGACTATCATCTATTGGACACACTTATCATTACACCATGTACTAAATAAAATTGCTTCAAGGTCGGTAAGCACAACCAGAATTATTCCATACATTAGGTGCA
Organism: Entelurus aequoreus; assembly: GCF_033978785.1. Lineage (NCBI taxonomy): Eukaryota > Metazoa > Chordata > Actinopteri > Syngnathiformes > Syngnathidae > Entelurus > Entelurus aequoreus. The sequence continues at coordinate 20,684,682 of NC_084757.1, forward strand.
CCGGGTTATAACGCGCAGTCGGTTTTTGAGAAAATGAAAGGGATTTTAAGTGCGCCTTATAGTCTCAAAAATATGTTTTGGTGTTGTTTACTGGCGTCATATTGCAGTCTACACGTATCTCTTATGTGTGACTACCATCTACTGGTCACACTTATCATTATACCATGTACTGAATAAAATTGCTTCGAGGTCGGTAAGCACAACCAGAATTATTCCGTGCATTAGGTGCACCGGGTTATAAGGCGCACTGTCGATTTTTGAGAAAATGAAAGGGATTTTAAGTGCGCCTTATAGTCTCAAGAATAAGTTTTCGTGTTGTTTACTGGCGTCATATTACAGTCTACACGTATCTCTTATGTGTGACTATCATCTATTGGACACACTTATCATTACACCATGTACTAAATAACATTGCTTCAAGGTCGGTAAGCACAACCAGAATGATTCCATACATTAGGTGCACCGGGTTATAACGGGCACTGTCGGTTTTTGAGAAAATGAAAGGGATTTTAAGTGCGCCTTATAGTCTCAAAAATATGTTTTGGTGTTGTTTACTGGCGTCATATTGCAGTCTACACGTATCTCTTATGTGTGACTACCATCTACTGGTCACACTTATCATTATACCATGTACTGAATAAAATTGCTTCGAGGTCGGTAAGCACAACCAGAATTATTCCGTACATTAGGTGCACCGGGTTATAAGGCGCATTGTCGATTTTTGAGAAAATGAAAGGGATTTCAAGTGCGCCTTATAGTCTCAAAAATACGTTTTCGTGTTGTTTACTGGCGTCATATTGCAGTCTACACGTATCTCTTATGTGTGACTATCATCTATTGGACACACTTATCATTACACCATGTACTAAATAAAATTGCTTCAAGGTCGGTAAGCACAACCAGAATGATTCCATACATTAGGTGCACCGGGTTATAACGCGCACTGTCGGTTTTTGAGAAAATGAAAGGGATTTTAAGTGCGCCTTATAGTCTCAAAAATATGTTTTGGTGTTGTTTACTGGCGTCATATTGCAGTCTACACGTATCTCTTATGTGTGACTACCATCTACTGGTCACACTTATCATTATACCATGTACTGAATAAAATTGCTTCGAGGTCGGTAAGCACAACCAGAATTATTCCGTACATTAGGTGCACCGGGTTATAAGGCGCATTGTCGATTTTTGAGAAAATGAAAGGGATTTCAAGTGCGCCTTATAGTCTCAAAAATACGTTTTCGTGTTGTTTACTGGCGTCATATTGCAGTCTACACGTATCTCTTATGTGTGACTATCATCTATTGGACACACTTATCATTACACCATGTACTAAATAAAATTGCTTCAAGGTCGGTAAGCACAACCAGAATTATTCCATACATTAGGTGCACCGGGTTATAACGCGCACTGTCGGTTTTTGAGAAAATGAAAGGGATTTTAAGTGCGCCTTATAGTCTCAAAAATAAGTTTTGGTGTTGTTTACTGGCGTCATATTGCAGTCTACACGTATCTCTTATGTGTGACTACCATCTACTGGACACACTAATCATTACACCATTTACTAAATAAAATTGCTTCAAGGTCGGTAAGCACAACCGGAATTATTCCGTACATTAGGTGCACCGGGTTATAAGGCGCACTGTCGATTTTTGAGAAAATGAAAGGGATTTTAAGTGCGCCTTATAGTCTCAAGAATAAGTTTTCGTGTTGTTTACTGGCGTCATATTACAGTCTACACGTATCTCTTATGTGTGACTACCATCTACTGGTCACACTTATTATTATACCATGTACTGAATAAAATTGCTTCGAGGTCGGTAAGCACAACCAGAATTATTCCGTGCATTAGGTGCACCGGGTTATAAGGCGCACTGTCGATTTTTGAGAAAATGAAAGGGATTTTAAGTGCGCCTTATAGTCTCAAGAATAAGTTTTGGTGTTGTTTACTGCCGTCATATTACAGTCTACACGTATCTCTTATGTGTGACTACCATCTACTGGACACACTTATCATTACACCATGTACTGAATAAAATTGCTTCGAGGTCGGTAAGCACAACCAGAATTATTCCGTGCATTAGGTGCACCGGGTTATAAGGCGCACTGTCGATTTTTGAGAAAATGAAAGGGATTTTAAGTGCGCCTTATAGTCTCAAGAATAAGTTTTCGTGTTGTTTACTGGCGTCATATTACAGTCTACACGTATCTCTTATGTGTGACTATCATCTATTGGACACACTTATCATTACACCATGTACTAAATAAAATTGCTTCAAGGTCGGTAAGCACAACCAGAATTATTCCATACATTAGGTGCACCGGGTTATAACGCGCAGTCGGTTTTTGAGAAAATAAAAGGGATTTTAAGTGCGCCTTATAGTCTCAAAAATATGTTTTGGTGTTGTTTACTGGCGTCATATTGCAGTCTACACGTATCTCTTATGTGTGACTACCATCTACTGGTCACACTTATCATTATACCATGTACTGAATAAAATTGCTTCGAGGTCGGTAAGCACAACCAGAATTATTCCGTACATTAGGTGCACCGGGTGATAAGGCGCATTGTCGATTTTTGAGAAAATGAAAGGGATTTCAAGTGCGCCTTATAGTCTCAAAAATAAGTTTTGGTGTTGTTTACTGGCGTCATATTACAGTCTACACGTATCTCTTATGTGTGACTACCATCTACTGGACACACTTATCATTACACCATGTACTGAATAAAATTGCTTCGAGGTCGGTAAGCACAACCAGAATTATTCCGTACATTAGGTGCACCGGGTTATAAGGCGCATTGTCGATTTTTGAGAAAATGAAAGGGATTTCAAGTGCGCCTTATAGTCTCAAAAATACGTTTTGGTGTTGTTTACTGGCGTCATATTACAGTCTACACGTATCTCTTATGTGTGACTATCATCTATTGGACACACTTATCATTACACCATGTACTAAATAAAATTGCTTCAAGGTCGGTAAGCACAACCAGAATTATTCCATACATTAGGTGCACCGGGTTATAACGCGCACTGTCGGTTTTTGAGAAAATGAAAGGGATTTTAAGTGCGCCTTATAGTCTCAAAAATAAGTTTTGGTGTTGTTTACTGGCGTCATATTGCAGTCTACACGTATCTCTTATGTGTGACTACCATCTACTGGACACACTAATCATTACACCATTTACTAAATAAAATTGCTTCAAGGTCGGTAAGCACAACCGGAATTATTCCGTACATTAGGTGCACCGGGTTATAAGGCGAACTGTCGATTTTTGAGAAAATGAAAGGGATTTTAAGTGCGCCTTATAGTCTCAAAAATAAGTTTTGGTGTTGTTTACTGGCGTCATATTACAGTCTACACGTATCTCTTATGTGTGACTACCATCTACTGGACACACTTATCATTACACCATGTACTGAATAAAATTGCTTCGAGGTCGGTAAGCACAACCAGAATTATTCCGTGCATTAGGTGCACCGGGTTATAACGCGCACTGTCGATTTTTGAGAAAATGAAAGGGATTTTAAGTGCGCCTTATAGTCTCAAGAATAAGTTTCGTGTTGTTTACTGGCGTCATATTACAGTCTACACGTATCTCTTATGTGTGACTATCATCTATTGGACACACTTATCATTACACCATGTACTAAATAAAATTGCTTCGAGGTCGGTAAGCACAACCAGAATTATTCCGTACATTAGGTGCACCGGGTTATAACGCGCACTGTCGGTTTTTGAGAAAATGAAAGGGATTTTAAGTGCGCCTTATAGTCTCAAAAATATGTTTTGGTGTTGTTTACTGGCGTCATATTGCAGTCTACACGTATCTCTTATGTGTGACTACCATCTACTGGACACACTAATCATTACACCATTTACTAAATAAAATTGCTTCAAGGTCGGTAAGCACAACCGGAATTATTCCGTACATTAGGTGCACCGGGTTATAAGGCGAACTGTCGATTTTTGAGAAAATGAAAGGGTTTTAAGTGCGCCTTATAGTCCGAAAAATACAGTCTACTGTAATAAAATGCTGCATATGCGCCCCCTAATAAATTGTGTTCAACAAAGCGCTGCGATTACTTTACTTTCAAATCACAAAAGTCCAATCATGGGTTAATGTTCGAGTTCCCGTCTCGACCCACCACCTGCGCGGGCCCCCTCAGCCCGTTCCCATGGTAATCTCTCAAGGTGTTTAAAGCAATACGGAGCCATGCCGCCTTTGTGTGCCACCATACACACAGGCGGCCGCTTTCGCCCGCTACCACCAGATCTTTGGAGGGGGTCACGGCAGATCAAAGGTTCTGGTCACAGCCATTAGGCCCGGCGGTCCAGACCCGACATGAAAAGCTCGTATTTTGAAAAGGAAAAAAAACCCGACAGAACCCTCTTTGGTTTTAAAAAGCAAGCAAACTGTGAAATAATTGAAAAGGTGTGTCAATCAAGCACAGGCGCACAGCGGGAACTCCCAGATTCCCAGGCTCAGCTCTGGTCAAGCACTGAGCCATGGAGGGCCGCTCAAGGGGGCGACACAAGAAATTAAAGAGAAAAAAGAAAGGAAAAGAGCGGAAAGATGTGTATTTTTTTTTATTCTTCCACACTATTGCAAATTTCCTCTCAGGTGAGGACTTACCATGTGTGGGGTGTACCCTGTACTCTTTTAGCACCACCCTCCTCCCCTCATGGCATGGGTCGGACAAAAGGGAAAGAACCCCATGGGAGTTTCACTCGCTTTTTTTCCCACTCCAAGGTCAGAAAAGGCTTGAATGATCTGACGATGGGCCGACGTCCAAAAAAAAATGGGGGATGGAAGGAAAAGAAAGAGTATTACAATTTTCAAACAGGACCCCTTTTCTGTGGCCATAGAGGAGAAAATAAATGGCAAGTCCACAGTTGACTGGACATGTATAGTGCGGGATTTGCTTGTAATGGCAGCTTGAGCTTATTGACAGTGCCAGCCAAAACATGTCAAAGGTTAAGAGATCTCCCCAATTGCAAAGTGGGAAGCCAAAAGCACCTTTTTTTTCACCAGCTCAATGGGGCCATCAGTTGATACTTGCATAGCAGGACACGCTAGAGAAGGGCCCTTCAGTTCCCCCATGCAACTAAAGAGCAAACAGCTAATTGGACTCCAGTGTTTCTTCTTTTGATATCATTTAAAAGACTTGCTTTATGTGCGCGCTTAGCTTGTGGACTGTTGGAAATAGAAATGGCATAAGCCGCTCAGCGCAAAGTCCAACCTGGAGGACACTTCTCTCTTACTTACCCCAATGAATAAGGCACTAAACATGTTTTTGGGGGGGTTATAATTACCCCCGTAGTACACTTCGAAAAGAGGATTAATGGAATAATGGGAAGCGACTGGCCCAAAAGTAAACGTGCAGAATGGTCATGCGAGTTTTTTATTTCTGCATTAGTCAATTTTATTTGGACCAAGAAGTTCTACTAGAGCTTTCTACATGATCCACAAAATCAGCTATTAAAAAAAAATCCAAGGAAGGACTAAGTGATACCTTCGACAAACACATTTTATGGTGTATAATATATATTAGGATTAGAATTTCAAAGGGGATGAAAAAAATTCCAGAAATGTGGTAAATTTTGTCAGAAATGTTTAAAATAAAGAATTTTAAAGCCGATTGACACATTAGAAGTTTGTTACTATTTCGTATTCATTTCCCTAATTAATAGTTTGCTTTTAATTACAATATGAATATAATTATTACTAAAACAACTAACATAATCAACAATTATACAAAAAAATGTATTATTCATACTACCGTACTGTATCATTATTATGTAATATGCTATACACGTTTTTATATTAAATTAATCACAAATGTTTTTCGTGTTTCACTACTCTAATGTAATATAATTATTTTAATCATACTTCATTTTTTCAAATATCAATATATGCAACACTTTTTGTTATATTTTGTAAAAATACAGTATATGTAAACATTATTTTATTTTTGTCAATTATAGCATATTTATAGTAAATATATGACCAATTAAGATGGATCAATCAAATTTGTTGTGATGTCATTTAAAAAAATATTTCAATTTAAATTTCAAAATATGATTTTTGATGTCACTATTAGTTCAATGGTTGCTCTATTGAGTTTTGATGTATTTTGGTGAATTAAACTGTGAGAGAGCAATCTGTATGTGACCAAATAGCCAACATTCTACATAACTTTAGAATAAAACGTGTGATGTAAATGTAACGGGAGTGGAAGAAGTGTCAAAAGATGGAGCTATCTGTTTTAATGACATTCAGACTTTACTTAAATCAATAACGGAGCAGCATCTCCTCGTCCGGAAACAATAACAAGGAAGAAATGTGCCCCGTGAAAAAACGTCCGACCGGAACTCTCTAATAACTAAAGTTCCTTGGGTGAATAATGTAAACTCACCCTACCGGTATGTTTTAGCGCTTTCATGGCGAGTTTACTGACATATATAAGTAAGAACTTTACACTATTTTATATTAGAAATGGCAACAGTGGAGGATAACAAGAAGATAGAGAAAAAGAAGCTTATCAACTACGGGGTCGGCACGGACTACAAAGGCAGATGTGCGCAATAGTTCAGGATTCATGCAGATCCCAAATACAGATCAGCAGGTACCATAAGGTAAGAAAAGTTGCTTTTGCATAATATTGCGAAACAAAGTGCCAGATAATATGTCTTACCTTATACACACACCGTACTCAGTGGCCTAGTGGTTAGAGTGTCCGCCCTGAGATCGGTAGGGTGTGAGTTCAAACCCCGGCCGAGTCATACCAAAGACTATAAAAATGGGACCCATTACCTCCCTGCTTGGCACTCAGCATCAAGGGTTGGAATTGGGGGTTAAATCACCAAAAATGATTCCCGGGCGTGGCCACCGCTGCTGCTCACTGCTCCCCTCACCTCCCAGGGGGTGAACAAGGGGATGGGTCAAATGCAGAGGACAAATTTCACCACACCTAGTGTGTGAGTTGTCTGTCTATCTGTGTTGGCCCTGTGATGAGTTTGCGACTTTGAGGGTGTACCCCGCCTTCCGCCCGAATGCAGCTGACATAGGCTCCAGCACCCCCCGCAACCCCAAAAGGGATAAGCGGTAGAAAATGGATGGATGGATGGATGGATAGTGTGTGTGTGACTATCATTGGTACTTTAACTTAACTTTAACTTAATAATACTTGTATGTTTAATGCGCCGACAATCCATCAAGTGGTGCGGCTTCATAGCTTACCAAAGTCGTACTAAAACGATTTGATAGATTTTTGAGCGCTGTGTATAATGTTCAATATTTTCAATGGAACATATAACATTTTGGTGTTGTTTACTTGAGTCATATTGCCATCATAGTGCAGTCTACGCATATCTCATATGTTTGACTGCCATCTACTGGTCACACGTATCATTACACTATGTACCAAATAAAATTGCTTCGACGTTGGTAAGCAAAACCAATTAATAACCGGGTTATAAGGCGCTATGAAAAAAATTATTTTAAGTGCGCCTTATAGTCCGGAAAATACTGTACTGTATTACTCGTAGGAGCAATAATATTGTGTAATATTCTGTAAACAAACCTAAAATTGAGTAAATGTTACAGGTTATATGCATTAAATCTTTTAAATCGCCATATAGTGTCAGTTTTAATTGCAACTGGTGGAATACACAGTGGTTGTCTGCATCCGAGCATTCAGGTGAAGCGCATTTTAAAAATAGCGTACCTGCAGAAAACAGTATTTGTTACTTTAACCTCCATTAGATGCCCTTTCAACGTTGAGTCCAAAGTGACCCCTTTTCCATGCGGCATGTGACAAACAAGCTTCCAACACTCCTACTGTGTCTGGAAGTCAAAGCAGCAACTAATGGCCACCACTGCTGGCACCACTTTCAGGCACCAGCGGTTTTCATTGGCCTGGACTAATCCCCCCATAAATCCTTGCAGTGCTCCGACGGCCAGCCAGGGTCTGGGCTAATTGCTTACGAGTCGCTTGCACGCTCCAGGTGCCACCGCAGCACACCCGGTGTTTGTAAACACAGCTCGTAAAAAGGAGTGCTACCATCAAAGTATGCCTGTGAGGATCAGAGGTAATGGGGAAATGATGGGGGTGCAGCTGGTGGACATGAGGGGCATTCCCCTGGTCTCCTGCAGCTGGAGAGAACTGAGACCAAAGACACTCAACATGAGTTTGTGTTTGTTTACCTTGTCTTGTCTTTTCTTTTCGCTCTTTGTACTGCTTGGTGTCTCCTCCGTGATCTCACCTGGCAGGCATGAGAGGGCCGAAAACATTTCAGGATGGTTCAACGTTGGCCGTGATGGCAGAAGCAGATGCTCGCGGCGGTGGAAGTGCACGACTCACGTGGCCTCTTAGCATCAGCACACTCGTACAGCCAGCTATCCTACAACTTTATTGACAAAGACAATACAACTTGTTTTTGTCCTACCATTACACTATGACTTTTTTCATACTATGACAAATATTCCTATTACTACATTATTTTCGTAACATTACGACTTTCACCTCCAAACATTACAACTTTTTCCCATCATATTATGACTTTTTCCTGTAATATTGATTGACTTTTTAAGAATATGACGAGTCAGTTTTAAAAAAATATTATGACAGTTGTTGTTATATCAAGATTGTTTTCATAAAATATAATAAAATATAAAATATAATATAAATATAATAAAAATATAATATAAATATAAAATATAAAATATAAAATATAATAAAACCTATGCCATCCTCCCCAAGGTTTCTCATGGTCATTCACATCGTTGTGGCTTGTGCAGCCCTTTGAGACTTTTGTGATTCAGGGCTATATAAATAAACATTGATTGATTGATTGATTGATTGATTGATTAAAATTAGCATCAGCACACTCGTACAGCGAGCTATCCTACAACTTTATTGACAAAGACAATACAACTTGTTTTTGTCCTACCATTACACTATGACTTTTTTCATACTATGACAAATATTCCTATTACTACATTATTTTCGTAACATTACGACTTTAACCTCCAAACATTACAACTTTTTCCCATCATATTATGACTTTTTCCTGTAATATTGATTGACTTTTTAAGAATATGACGAGTCAGTTTAAAAAAAATATTATGACAGTTGTTGTTATATCAAGATTGTTTTCATAAAATATAATAAAATATAAAATATAATATAAATATAATAAAAATATAATATAAATATAAAATATAAAATATAAAATATAAAATATAATAAAACCTATGCGATCCTCCCCAAGGTTTCTCATGGTCATTCACATCGACGTCCCTTGTGTGGGCTCTGTGCCGAGGATGTCGTTGTGGCTTGTGCAGCCCTTTGAGACTTTTGTGATTTAGGGCTATATAAATAAACATTGATTGATTGATTGATTGATTAAAATTAGCATCAGCACACTCGTACAGCGAGCTATCCTACAACTTTATTGACAAAGACAATACAACTTGTTTTTGTCCTACCATTACACTATGACTTTTTTCATACTATGACAAATATTCCTATTACTACATTATTTTCGTAACATTACGACTTTCACCTCCAAACATTACAACTTTTTCCCATCATATTATGACTTTTTCCTGTAATATTGATTGACTTTTTAAGAAAATGACGAGTCAGTTTAAAAAAAATATTATGACAGTTGTTGTTATATCAAGATTGTTTTCATAAAATATAATAAAATATAAAATATAATATAAATATAATAAAAATATAATATAAATATAAAATATAAAATATAAAATATAATATAAATATAAAATATAAAATATAATAAAACCTATGCGATCCTCCCCAAGGTTTCTCATGGTCATTCACATCGACGTCCCTTGTGTGGGCTCTGTGCCGAGGATGTCGTTGTGGCTTGTGCAGCCCTTTGAGACTTTTGTGATTTAGGGCTATATAAATAAACATTGATTGATTGATTAAAATTAGCATCAGCACACTCGTACAGCGAGCTATCCTACAACTTTATTGACAAAAACAATAGAACTTGTTTTTGTCATACCATTACACTATGACTTTTTTCATACTATTACAAATATTCCTATTACTACATTATTTTCGTAACATTGCGACTTTAACCTCCAAACATTACAACGTTTTCTCATCATATTACGACATTTTCCTGTAATATTGATTGACTTTTTTAAAAAATATGAAAAATTGCTGTTATATCAAGATTGTTTTCATAATATTGGCATCAGCACACTCAATAAATCTTACAACTTCTTTCCTGTAATATTACCAAATTATTATCAAACTTTATCCTCAAAACATTGTAACTTTTAGAAAAATTATAATAATTCTGTTCTTGCTGCATTACGATTATTGTTGTTGTACTATGACTTTTTTATACTATTAAAAATATTCCTATTACATTATTTTCGTAACATTACGACTTTAACCTCCAAACATTACAACTTTTTCTCATCATATTCCGACTTTTTCCTGTAATATTGATTGACTTTTTAAAAAAATATGACGAGTAAGTTCTTGAAATATTACGACAGTTGTTGTTTTCATAATATTAGCATCAGCACACTCAATAACTCTTACAACTTTTTTCTTGTAATATTACCAACTTATTACCAAACGTTATCCTCAAAATATTATAACTTAATAACTAAAATAATAATAATTCTGTTCTTGCAAAATAACGATTATTGTTGTTGTGCTATGACTTTTTTCGTACTATTACAAATATTCCTATTACTACATTATTTTCGTAACATTACGACTTCAACCTCCAAACATTACAACTTTTTCTCATCATATTCCGACTTTTTCCTGTAATATTGATTGACTTTTTTAAAAAATATGACGAGTCAGTTCTTGAAATATTACGACAGTTGTTGTTTTCATAATATTAGCATTAGCACACTCAATAACTTACAAATTTTTTCTTGTAATATTACCAACTTATTACCAAACGTTATCCTCAAAATATTATAACTTAATAACTAAAATAATAACAATTCTGTTCTTGCTAAATTACGATTATTGTTGTTGTGCTATGACTTTTTTCGTACTATTACAAATATTCCTATTACTACATTATTTTCGTAACATTACGACTTTAACCTCCAAACATTACAACGTTTTCTCATCATATTCCGACTTTTTCCTGTAATATTGATTGACTTTTTAAAAAAATATGACGAGACAGTTCTTGAAATATTACGACAGTTGTTGTTTTCATAATATTAGCATCAGCACACTCAATAACTCTTACAACTTTTTTCTTGTAATATTACCAAATTCCGATTATTGTTGTTGTACTATGACTTTTTTCGTACTATTACAAATAGTCCTATTTCTACATTATTTTCGTAACATTACAACTTTAACCTCAAAACATTACAACTTTTTCTCATCATATTACGACTTTTTCCTGTAATATTAAGATTAAGATTAAAGTACCATTGATTGACTTTTTAAAAAAATAGGACGAGTCAGTTACGACAATTGCTGTTTTATCAAGATTGTTTTCATAATATTAGCATCAGCACACTCAATAAATCTTACAGTTTTTTTCTTGTAATATTACCAAATTATTACCAAATGTTATCCTCAAAACATTGTAACTTTTAGAGAAATAATACAAATTCTGTTCTTGCTGCAATACGATTATTGTTGTTGTACTATGACTTTTTTCGTACTATTACAAATATTCCTATTACTACATTATTTTCGTAACATTACGACTTTAACCTCCAAACATTACAACTTTTTCTCATCATATTACTACATTTTCCTATAATATTGATTGACTTTTTAAAAAAAATATGACGAGTCAGTTACGATAATTGTTGTTGTATCAAGATTGTTTTCATAATACTAGCCTCAGCACACTCAATAACTCTTACAACTTTTTTCTTGTAATATTACCAAAATATTACCAAATGTTATCCTCAAAACAATGTAACTTTTAGAAAAATTATAATTCTGTTCTTAATATTTAAATATACTATAAGTAAGTAAACATATAAAATACATAAATAATCAGTATCTCTTTATTTCAAAAAGGTTTAAGATGTTTATCAAAATTGTTTTTCTTTGTACTTTGTGAACATTTGTAGTTTGAACAGTCTCTTAAACTGAATCATATTGGTGCTTTGTTTAAATTTCCTAGCTTAACCCATTTCATAATTTAATTCACATACTGATAAACTAAAGGTTTTATGTGTTGTACGTGCATACAAATGTTTCAAAATAGATTTTCCTTGAAGGTTATATTTCTCCTCTTTTGTTTAGAAGAATTGTTGTACATTCTTGGGTAGCAGGTTATGGTTTGCTTTGTACATCATTTTAGCTGTTTGCAAATGCACCACATTGTTTAATTTCGATATTTGTGATTCGATAAATAAAGGGTTTGTATGTTCTCTATATCCAACATTATGTATTATTCAAATTTTCTTTTTTGGAACACCGTTAGTGAATGAAGCGCACATTTGTAGTTTTGTAGAAAACCCTTGTGCAGTCATGTTCACACATCTGAAGACAGTTTAGCTCGTTACAGAAGCTACAAAACTGACCTTCCTTTGAGCAGATTGAGTTTCTGGAGCATCACATTTGTGGGGTCAATTAAACGCTCAAAATGGCCAGAAAAAGAGAACTTTCATCTGAAACTCGACAGTCTATTCTTGTTCTTAGAAATTAAGGCTATTCCACAAAATTGTTTGGGTGACCCCAAACTTTTGAACGGTAGTGTACCTATTAGAATCGGAGCCATGTTTACTTCTGTAAACACCACATGTTGGTCAGATTGTGTTCACATTAGACATCACATTTTTTTTGTACGGTGGACGACTTCATAAAAAGATGGGATTTGACAAAAAAAAGTCTGAATCGGACATCTTTTCCTGAAGAATGAACGTAGCCTGAGTCTCCTCACTCATCTTTGCACTGATACACTATGGATTGATCTAAACACTGGCCGTGGACTATAAGAACCCACGTCGCTTTTCAGGTAACTATCCGCGGTTAAGGTAAAGGAGTGTGGTCAAAGTAGATTGTGCAATTAATCTGCGTTCTTAACGAGTAATGACTTATATGGTGACGCTGGACACATACATTTCCTATTTATATTCTTCTCCTCACAAAAAGTGTCACAATGCTAATCCGTGCCAAAGGGAAATTGAAACCTTCTCAGGGCTTTCAATCAATCTGGACAGGACTGTTCAATTTGACTTAGATTATTTGCCTCTCTTCCAAGCAGACTTCATCAATTCATGCTCATAGACCTAGACTGATCAAACTAGATTTGGCCCATGGCCTATAAAGTATCATCATGGTGTATCAGGCCTGTTTGCAGGCATCGATGATCAGGGCTCTCCAGTCTTTTGTCGTCCCTTCTATGTATGAGTTCTATATTATTGATATTTCCGATAACATTTCTCAGGCTGTTAATATATGTTGTTCGCTGTCGACCTGGAGCTTTCTTTCTTAGCAGTATTCCTGTTAACATCAGTTTTTCTAAGCTGTCTTTTCTAATGATATGTCCGAGGAATTTTAGCTGCCTATTTCGAATCGTTGCAACTAGAGAACTTCTTGTTTTTGCCTTTGCCAATACCTCTCCATTACTTATTTTTTCATTCTATGATATGTGGAGTGTTTTTCTGAAGAACCACATTTCAGTTGCCTCTAATTTAAAGTTTAAAGTCCAGCATTCACAGCCGTAAAGCAGGACAGACCATACATATGTTGTGAGGACTCTGAGTTTGGTGTCAAATGAGATGTTTCTATTTTGAAATATAAGACAAATTTTGTTGAAGCTGTCTTATCAAATCAAACTTTATTTATAAAGCACTTTTCATACATAAAAGAAATGCAACGCAAAGTGCTTTACAAAGTTAAAAACAAAACCCCAGTGACCCATATCCCCCATTATCAGATACTTACGCACGGATACAGATACCAAACACAAACACACACAACATACACAAATATGCAACTATATGGACCAATGATTGCATGACTGAGTACAGAGGAGACATGTGAGTAAACACTATCACAGGAGCCATCTGCACCAGGAGGTCATCAGACCATGGCCACCAGGACGCTGACACAAAAGCGCCCCCACAAGCACGGCCGATAACCCCTCTGAGGAACGTTGGAAAATAAAAATAATAAAACTTGTAAAATAGTAAGAACCATGTGGAGAGATAAAGAATAAAATACAAGTAAGACATATGAAGATTAATATATTTAATATATATATATATATATATATATATATATATATATATATATATATATATATATATATATATATATATATATATATATATATGTGTGTGTAAATAAATGATAAATACATATAACTAAATAAAATCTTGCATAACTAATAGAATAAAAAGTAAAATACAACTGACTTCAATAAAATAATTAATATCAGGTAAAAGCCAAATCAAATAGGTGGGTCTAAGCCTGCTCTTAAAAACATGAACGTTCGCCGCAGCCCTGAGGTCCTCCGGCAAGTTGTTCCATAGACGAAGGCCATAATGCTGGAAAGATGCCATCCCGTGACTTTGTGTCCTGACTTTGGGAATAATTAGGAGATAAGTGCTGTAGGATCTCAGGGCCCGGGAAGGTTCATAGAGTAAAAGCAAATATGAAAGATAAGAAGGCCCAATACCATAAAAACATTTGTAAACCATAAGAAGAACCCTAAAATTGATCCTGAAACACACAGGGAGCTAAGGCAGAGATTTTAAAACTGGTGTAATGTGAGCCCGCCTTCTGGTCTTCGTCATTGCACATGCCACTGAATTTTGGAGTAATTGTAAAGGTGCAATAACCTTTTTAGGAAGACCAGAAAGCAGGGCGTTACAATAATCTATATGACTTGTAATAAAAGCATGAACTAGCATCTCCGTGTTGCCCTGAGAGAGAATTGGGCGAACTCTGGCTATATTCTTAAGATGATAAAAACCTATTTTGACATGGCAATCCATTTGTATATCTCTTTTTCACACCTACCATCAGATGTTACTGTGACATATAAAGTATAAAAAAGTATATAATGGCCTGGATGAATTCAAACCTTCATTCTTCTGACTGTGAGGCCAACATATAATCACTAGGCCACCTTGCAGCCAAAGCAAATTAGAGTCATTTAAAATCTTGTTTTGTGTCTTTTAGCTTTTTCACCGTAAAGGGTTAAGACAGTGAGTCAATTGCATGAACAATTTGGCTTAATATTTAATGATTGACGCAACGCTCCCATTTGTCCAGGTTTAAAACTGGTACTGGATATCTCCAATGGGTGGTGTTAGGGGGCCTTGCCAAGGAACCAAACCCGTCTGCACAAAAAGCAACAGTGTGTACCATTATGCCACAAGGCTACCGGTAGTCTAATATCTAACAATATATATTATTTTGAAATCATATATATTATGAGTCATGTTGAGTCATGAAAATGGTTGACACCTTTCAATATTATTTGTATGTTTTTAAAGCATGCAAACAAAATCCAGATGAAGCGTAAACCACATGGGACTTGTTTGCAAGCGGGTGCCCGAGGAAACAATTAGCGTGCAAAAGCTTGCCAACTTATGGAGCGCTGGAGAAGCCAGCAGATTACTTATTTTAGCTGTTTTTAACTATCACCTTGATGGAGTGGCCCACCTGGATTAAAGAGAGGAACAGGCCAACAGTTCCATACCAATCCTCTCTGC
>NC_084757.1:20705393-20722893 GCF_033978785.1 Entelurus aequoreus
AGGACTTTGGGAAGGCCATTATAAAACCTTAATTCTAACCTGATTTAGCCATTTCTTTACCACATTTGATGTGTGTTTGGGGTCATTGTCCTGTTGGAACACCCAACAGCGCCCAAGACCCAACCTGATGATTTTAGATTGTCCTGAAGAATTTGGAGGTAATCCTTCTTTTCCATTGTCCCATTTACTCTCTGTAAAGCACCAGTTCCATTGGCAGCAAAACAGGCCCAGAGCATAATACTACCACCACCATGCTTGATGGTAGGCATGGTGTTCCTAGGATTAAAAGCCTCACCTTTTCTCCTCCAAACATATTGTTGGGTATTGTGGCCAAACAGCTCAATTTTTGTTTCATCTGACATCACATGGACAATGATAAGACCTTCTGTGGTCAGAATAAATTCATAAAAGAACCAAACTTCATGAAAGTTTTTTGTGACCAACAAGTATGTGCTCCAATCACTCTATCACAAAAAAATAAGACTTGTAGAAATTATTGGAAACTCAAGACAGCCATGATATTATGGTCTTTACAAATGTATGCAAACTT
The DNA here is from genome assembly GCF_033978785.1 of Entelurus aequoreus. Lineage (NCBI taxonomy): Eukaryota > Metazoa > Chordata > Actinopteri > Syngnathiformes > Syngnathidae > Entelurus > Entelurus aequoreus. The sequence goes on from NC_084757.1 coordinate 20,705,944, forward strand.
TTGACCACGACTGTACGTGATAAATGCAATATTTTTTGTGATTAATCACATCTGTTAACTTGTCATTTTTGACAGCCCTCATAATAACATCTTGTATCAGAATTACAGTGCATTAAAAAAAAAAAAAAGCGTTATATAAAAGGTCCCAGGGTTGTGAGTGTATAGTCAGAAATGTTTCCCCTTTTCTAATTACTCTGCAAATTAAAAGCATAATTTGATCTGGAACGTGTTAAAAAAAACCATGTTGCAGAATTTCAACCCAATAATATTGAAACGGAACAATTTCTTAAATGGTTTAAAAAAAATAAAAAATAAAAACGCTTAAGAAGAAAATTTTGGTTACCAAGATGGCAAAAAGTATTCTTGCTTTGACATAATGTGCTTGACACTCAGCATCAAGGTTTGGAATTGGGGGTTACAGTAAATCACCAAAAATGATTCCTGGGCGCGGCCACCGCTGCTGCTCACTGCTCCCCTCACTTCCCAGGGGGTGATCAAGGGTGATGGGTCAAATGCAGGGAATAATTTTGCCACACCTAGTGTGTGTGTGACAATCATGGGTACTTTAACTTTAAATAATGCAAACATTCCAGAATATTTGAAGCAGTGAAAAATATTTTTCAACAGTGCTGACAAGGAACAATTCCCTAATAAATCATCCAACCCAGTCACTTCTGTTGTGTCCCTTGGCGAGACACTTAGCCCACCTAGCTTCCAGTGCAGCCCACTAGTGTTTGAATGTGAATGAATGTCTGTGATCATCAGTCTAGCCCAGGACAGCTGTAGCTACACATGTAGCTTACCTCCACCAACATGTCAACGTGAACTAAATCAACAATGGGTTTAAGTGTAAAGTGCTTTGGGTCTCTCTGAAAAGGTGCTTTAAAAATCCAATGACTTAATTCTTTTAAAGAATTTTCAGATTTTAAAAAAGCTCCTATAGGAAATCATGGAAATAGAAATACCGTAAATTCCGGACTATGAGCTGTTACTTTTTACCTACGCTTTGAACCCTTGCGGCTTATAAGAAAAGCAACTTCAAATCAATGGATTTATCTTCGCTGACGGCAATAATGCAAATAGTTAAAAAAAACAAAACAAGCAAAGACACTGAAAGGGTGTGATATGGGTTGTGCTATGGTGCCATCTTTTGGACGAGTTCGCTCACTGCATGTGCTGCAGTGCCCTTCTTTTTAGACCAGGCCTGGGCAATTATTTTGGCTCGGGGGGGGGGCAAATTTAGAGAAAAAAATGTGCCTAGGGGCCGGTATATTTATGTTTAGGAACACTAATACAAAACCTCACAATAATGTCTGATGGAAAGCTAAAAACGTTATGACAGACCGCCTTAAAAAACGGAATGGAATTTTAAATTTTTTTACTGAATGAGACACCCAGAATGTACATGAAAATAAAGAATGTGGGATTTACAATATTAACTATGAACGATAAAATACTGAATATTGACAACATATGAACGCAAAGGGTAAAAAAACCCCCACCTACAATCTGATATATCACTAACCCTTGTCAAGGCCTACTTCCAGGATGTCCAGCTATGCGTGACAACTGCCGAGTACACCACAGCATGGCAACGCCTGGAGGTGGGAATCATGGCCGGCTGCACCATCTCCCCGCTGGCCTTCAACATGGCCATGGAGGTGATCATCCGGGCATCGCGATGGGTGGTTGGGGGACAGCTAATAAGACCTGGCCTGAGGCTGCCGCCTGTCAGAGCCTACATGGATGACCTCACAACACTCACCACAACCAAGGCTTGCACTGTACGGCTTCTGAGAAAGCTCCAAGAAAACATCGAGCTGGCTCGCATGAAGATCAAGCCAAGCAAGTCCAGAAGCATCTCTATTGAAAAGGGGAAACTGTCACACCACCGCTTTCATATTGGTGAGGAACCTATTCCAACAGTCTCCGAGAAGCCTGTGAAGTCCCTAGGTCGTTGGTATGATGCCTCCCTCAAAGACAAAGAGCAGGTAGATCAGCTCAGGAAGGAGGTAGCCAGCGGCCTGGAGAACATCGACAGAACCCTGCTTCCTGGCAAGCTGAAGCTCTGGTGCATGCAGTATAGACTACTTCCACGCCTATTGTGGCCACTAACCCTCTATGAAGTCCCGCTCTCTAAGGTGGAAAAGCTGGAGAGACTGGTTAGCTCATTTGCAAGGAAGTGGCTTAGCCTTCCCAGGTGCCTCAGCAGTATTGGACTCTACGGCAAAGAAATGTTAGAACTGCCCATTTCCAGTCTCTCAGAGGAGTTCAAGTGCGCCAAAGTCAGATTGGAGATGCTACTGGATTCGAGTGATCCATTTGTAGCCCAAGCTGCCCCCATCCTGGCTACTGGGAGGAAGTGGACCCCACTGGCTGCAACTGAGCAGGCTAAAGCAGCACTCAGGCACAGAGACATTGTGGGCCGAGTACAGCAGGGGAGGAGTGGTCTTGGCCTTGGGGCCAGTACACCAGCCTGGAGCAAAGCCACTCCATCTCAGAGACGCAAGCTGGTGGTCCAGGAGATACGTCGGGAAGAGGAAGCAAGAAGGTGCGCACAAGCTGTGGTAGAGAAGAGGAAGATCTCCTGGAAAGAGCTGTGGGAGATGGGGGCATTCAGGGCGAGCTTTACCATCAGGGCTGCCTACGATGTCCTGCCTTCTCCAAAAAACCTCAGCCAGTGGTATGGTGAAGACCCCACATGCCCTCTGTGTCCGAGTCCAGCAACACTGAAGCACATCCTGGTGGGCTGCAAGACCAGCCTCACCCAAGGCCTTTACACCTGGCGGCACAACCAGGTGCTAAAGTGTCTTGCAGCAGTGCTGGAAAGTCGACGGACAAGTGTCAATGCCCTTCCTCCTTCGTCATCCCGTTGGCAAGCAACAACATTTGTCCGGGAGGGCGAGGGTCAAGCCAACCTCACCCCCACAAGACCAGACACTGGACAGCTAGGCGGGGCACGGGACTGGAAACTGCTGGCAGACCTGGGCCAGAGACTCTGCTTCCCAGTTGAGATTGCGTCCACCAACCTGCGGCCAGATCTTGTTCTGTGGTCAGCTTCGCTCAGGCTCGTGTACATCATAGAGCTCACGGTGCCCTGGGAGAGTGCAATGGAGGAGGCCTACGAGCGCAAGAAGTTGAGGTACACTGAGCTTGCAGCCGATGCGCAACAACAAGGCTGGAAAGCGAGGGTACGCCCAGTGGAAGTAGGCTGCAGAGGATTCGTGGCCACCTCAACATCCAGGCTCCTCAGGGAAATGGGAGTGCGAGGGAAGGCCCACCGGCAGGCAGTGAAAGACCTCTCAAAAGCCGCTGAAAAGGGTAGTCAGTGGCTGTGGGTCAAGCTAAGGGACTCCACCTGGGCTTTCAAGTGAGTGATGGCATCTAGGGAGTGATCCTGGGACGCTGGGACTCACTGCAGAACCCTCTGGAGGTGTCGTGGGCCTATCAGCGAAACACTGAGGAAGGGGGGCGCCCACTTGATAACCCAGAGGATGCCTTCACACACTTGACCATCCCACAAAGTCGCATAGGTGTCTCAAGTATGCATTCGGGGATTGTAACATCTAGTCCTACACAACAGATCAGATCTAAGCTTTAGAACTTTGTTGTAAAAAAAAATCTCTTTCCGCGTCTGTCCCTGACACCCGCATTTCAGGCTGGCCGCTCTGGAAACACTCTGTGGAAACGCTCTCCACCCACACTGTTTGGTACTTTGTCTGAGTTACCATAGTAACTAGTATTTAATTCAAAAGCGCAGATTCCAACTATTGAAATACTTTGTATAGTTCAAGACTTACGGTAATTGAAAAACATCACTGCACATCACTATGGCAGCGAGAGTTTCCATCTTAAAGATCTAAGAAAAATGTTTGGGAATGTCCGGCGGGCCAGATTGAAAAGCTTAATGGGCCTTAGTTTGCCCAGATCTGCTTTAGACTAAGCCTTTAACCAGAAGTAAAAGTGCTGTTCCATCTTCTAAATATCCATAGCGTTTCTACTCGTATGGATTCCTCAATCATCACTCCAAGCAATGTTTACAATATAAATACAAAAAATTTTTACTTATTAAAACATCCCATGTGTGATGTATGTAGGAGTATTTTCATGCATATTTGTACATGCTATCGTGATGTAATGAAGCTGGCGCTGTTAGCATTAGCAAATATGCTAACACGTTTAAGAGTGTCTGTGTCAGTATTATTAACTTACAATGGCATTGTTTCTGTATTGTTTCAGTTTAGTAAATTCACCAAAACGTCACCGTGGAGTTATTGAGTCTGTTTAGCTCAGGGGTGTCAAACTCATCTTAGCTCAGGTGGCCGCATGGAGGAAAATCTGTGTATACGCGGGCCGGACTATTACAATCATGGCATTAATACTAAAAAATAAAGACAACTTCAGATTGTTTTCTGTGTCTTACTTTAGCCAAAAATAGAACAAACACATTCTGAAAATATTACAATAAAAATATAGAAAAAAATACCGGCAGCGGTAAAGTTTAGATCCATGAAGGAAAGAAGAAAGTGAATGAATGTTTATCGCTGAATAAATTTACATATGCATAAAAAAATATTTTCTTTTGTATTATTTGTTTTAATTAATCAAATAAAGTTTATGGCAACCTTTTGCCAAAACACAATATAGAATGTGAGATATAACAGGATAATGCATACATTTATCATTTGTTTTCAAAACGCTTACAAAAAAGTGGGACCCCAAAAATCTACTGTGGGACCCCATTTTTATGCCTTGATGGGGTCCTTGGGACCCCATTTTGAAAATTCCTAGCGCCAACACCGATGGAGTATTGGTGCGTGCAAAACAGCAGCAGGCGGCTGTGGCCTGCGGGCTGGTTCTAATAGTAATCAAATATCATCCCGGGGGCCATAGATCATTCATTTGCGGGCCGGATCTGGCCCGCGGGCCTTGACTTTGACACATAGGATTTAGCTGATTGGAGAGCTAGCTGCCACAGCTAGTGGGTTCATGACGATGATGTCAGTTTTGTTTGATCAGCAGTTTTACTGCCGTGTTACAGGCACCGTTTGGAAACAATTAAGGTATGTAAATAAATATTTACAAAATCTTTCTATGTAAATAACTCATGTCACAACGTATATATCTGCGACTTATAGTCCGGTGCAGCTAATATATGGAATCATAATTGTTTTTAAATATGGTAATCAGTTCCAGGGTCAAGCTAAAACCCGCATTAACTGTACAGACAATGTTTAAAGTAACATTTTAAAATGAACCTGCATTCAGGTGTAAAAAGAAGCTAAGCCGCGTTAAAGGTGCTGTTTGCAGCGGTTGGAGGGTGCTCATGTTTGAACGAGCTGCAATGATCTCAAATATCTTACTCGCCGGTTTGACTGAGACACAGCAACCACATGTGTTTTTAAAGCCTTTCCTTCTCAAAGATCTCGCCCGCTAATGGTCTGTGCGACAGGCATGCACGTCTGTGCAAGACAGCTGTGATTGACAGCCATGAACGTCAACCATTCCATTCGGGTCAAACGGCAATTTTTTTTACACATTTATGTGTTACATCTGTTCTCTTAAACCATTATTGGTAACATATTGGTGGGCTGCTAAGGTTTTTTGGTTTTAAAACATTTTAATTTGGAGCCCGCTGAAAATTGCACTTTTACAAAAGCCAAAACCAGTGAAGTTGGCACGTTGTGTAAATCGCAAATAAAAACAAAATACAATGATTAGCAAATCCTTTTTAGCCTATATTCAATTGAATAGACTGCAAAGACAAGATAATTAACGTATAAACTGGAAAACTTTGTTATTTTATGCAAATGTTAGCTCATTTGGAATTTGATGCCTGCAACATGTTTCAAAAAAGCTGGCACAAGTGGCAAAAAAGACTGAGAAAGTTGAGGAATGCTCATCAAACACTTATGTGGAACATTACACAAGTGAACAAGCTAATTGGGAACAGGTGGGTGCCAAGATTGGGTATAAAAGCAGCTTCACAAACAAGGATGGGGCGAGGGTCACCACTTTGTGAACAAACGCGTGAGCAAATTGTCCAACAGTTTAAGAACAACATTTCTCAACAAGCTATTGCAAGGAATTTAGGGATTTCACCGCCTACGGTCCGTAATATCATCAAAAGATTCAGAGAATCTGGAGAAATCACTGCAAGTAAGCGATGATATTACATAACTTCAATCCCTCAGGCGGCACTGCATCAAAAAGCGACATCAGTGTGTAAAGGTTATCACAACATGGGCTCAGGAACACTTCAGGAAACCACTACATCTGTAAGTGCAAGTTAAAACTCTACTATGCAAAGTGAAAGCCGTTTATCAACAACACCCAGAAACGCTGCTGGCTTCGCTGGGCCTGAGTTCATCTAAGATGGACTGATGCAAAGTGGAAAAGTGTTCTGTGGTCTGACGAGTCCATATTTCAAATTGTTTTTGGAAACTGTGGACGTCGTGTCCTCCAGAACAAAGAGGAAAAGAACCATCCGGATTGTTATAGACGCAAAGTTCAAAAGCCAGCATCTGTGATGGTATGGGGGTGTATTAGTGCCCAAGGCATGGGTAACTTACACATCTGTGAAGGCACCATTAATGCTGTAAGATGTAAAAAACAAGAAACAGTCCTAAATTTCTTTTTCTTTTTTTTTAAAGCATGATTTGTGTTGCAAAAGTTTACCATCCTTACAAGTCACAAATGTAAAAGAAGTTAACCACAACAACAAAATACTCAATATTAACTTTGATAAGAAGTGCTGGTAAGATAAGACGCTGGAATCTTACTGCTTCGTAACTTCTTTTTCGAAACACTGTTTTGGAATAAATATTGCGAAAAATACCAAAGAAAAAAACATTTGCGTCAGAGGCGCATTTTTTACCGAATATTTGGGTACAATTGTACCACCTTTCAGGTGTTCCACTAGGAAATTCTACTGTTTTGAGTTGGTTAAGCTGCTTAAGCGTTTACATAAAAGAATACCAACGAGTCGTCAATTACCATATTGACTCAAATATGGCGAAATTTGTTTCCCCTAAAAACATGATTTGATGATTTTTGTCAAACAATTCTTATTTGAAAATAAAGCGATTCTCCAATAGTCTGAGTCGTCTTATATTTGGGTCAATACAGTACTTGAAAAGTGTCCTTTTGAAATCGACCAAATACTTCTCTTAAACTAAACCAGGGTGTTCAAACTTTTTCCTGAAAAATCAAAGCATGCAGAAGCCATTTTTATTTTATTTTATTTTTTCAAAATGTCATACTTAGATTTTTTTTTACCTTAAGAGTTCCCCTCAAGTTTGGTCCTGGGAAGCCAGAAGGGTCTCAGTCACAAAAATGTTGAAAATATGTCTTTTTTTTTTTTTAAACATAAATCTGTAGATCAACTTCTAGTCTGTCTGTTGATATAAAGTTTTCATATTTTTATATTTGTTGCCCTTTTTGTTAGAGAAATCCCTTTTTTAATGACAAAAACACAAAATATGCAACATTTTTTCCCCAAAAAATTGTCAAGCTGGAATATTTGACGTCAAGAAATTGGAGCCTTAAATACGTCGATAATTTATAACATTGATTTTGATTCCTTGTTTTTTCCTTCTTTTTTTTTCTAGTAATGATAGTTTAAAAAAAAAAATCCCAACAAAAGGGCCCAATTCAGAAAAATTTTAAAAATAAGTCATACATTATTTTTTACTTCCAATGCTTAAATATCAATATAAACTTCAGGTCTGTCATTTATAAGTATTTTTTTTATGTTTTTTGTTTTGTTAATAGATGTCCTTTTAGTCATTGGAAATACACAAAACATGTAAAAGTTGCTCTAAAATATATTTCAAAGTGGAATATTTCACTTGACGTAATCGGAGCCTTCGATTGGTCAAATATTCATATCATTGATTTTGATGCATCATTGTTTGTTGTGCAAGGACAGTTTTAAAGACAAATACAGCCTGCATGGTATCTTTATGTTGTCGGAGTCAAGATTGCAACTTTTTCTCGTAATATTTCACCTGTTTGCCCTTTTATTCCACTTTTTTATAATAGTATTTTAAAATGTGCTTCGGGCTGTAAAAAAAAAAGGAGGCTGTGGGCCATAAATTGGCAGACGATGGCGTGGAACACCGCAGAGGCCACCACAGTGTATATGTTTTTGTTTTGTTTTGTTTTTTTACTTTTGTAGCTGTATGTAGAAGATCTTTCTGTGTGGAGTTTGCATGTTCTCCCCGTGACTGCGTGGGTTCCCTCCGGGTACACCGGCTTCCTCCCACCTCCAATACATGCACCTGGGGATAGGTTGATTGGCAACACTAAAATTGGCCCTAGTGTGTGAATGTGAGTGTGAATGTCGTCCGTCTATCTGTTTTGGCCCTGCAATGAGGTGGCGACTTGTCCAGGGTGAACTCCGCCTTCCGCCCAAATGCAGCTGAGAAAGGGACAAGCGATAGAAAATGGATGGATGGATGTAGAAATGGCTGGTTGCATCAGCTCTGCTCTTTTAATGTCTTTTATGTCCTTTGTGTTCTTTGATGTTTCCCTCTTACACACATGCTTATGTGTGCTATGGCTATGAGATTATTTTTAGAGATGTCCGATAATATCGGACTGCCGATATTATCGGCCGATAAATGCTTAAAAATGTAATATCGGAAATTATTGGTATCTGTTTCAAAATTATCGGTATCGGTTACAAAAAGTAAAATTTATGACTATTTAAAACGCCGCTGTACGGAGTAGTACACGGACGTAGGGAGAAGTACAGAGCGCCAATAAACCTTAAAGGCACTGCCTTTACGTGCCGGCCCAATCACATAATATCCACGGCTTTTCACACACACAAGTGAATGCAACGCATACTTGGTCAACAGCCATACAGGTCACACTGAGGGTTGTCGTATAAACAACTTTAACACTGTTACAAATATGCGCCACACTGTGAACCCACACCAAACAAGAATGACAAACACATTTCGGGAGAACATCCGCACCGTAACACAACATAAACACAACAGAACAAATACCCAGAACCCCTTGCAGCACTAATTCTTCCGGGACGCTACAATCTACACCCCCGCTACTCCCTACACCCCCCCCCCGCCCCAACCCCGCCCACCTCAACCTCCTCATGCTCTCTCAGGGAGAGCATTTCCCAAATTCCAAGCTGCTGTTTTGAGGCATGTTAAAAAAAATAAAGCACTTTGTGACTTCAATAATAAATATGGCAGTGCCATGTTGGCATTTTTTTCCATAACTTGAGTTGATTTATTTTGAAAAACCTTGTTACATTGTTTAATGCATCCAGCGGGGCATCACAATAATGTGTTAATTCCACGACTGTATATACCGGTATCGGTAATTAGGAGTTGGACAATATCGTAATATCGGATATCGGGAAAAAAAGCCATTATCGGACATCTCTAGTTATTTTTTTTCTTGGCCTCAGTCTGGACCCAGGCTTGGACTGAATAATAAAAAAAATAAAAGTTTTTACCTGTTTGTCACCTTTTTTGTAAGGGGCGCCGGAAGTTGGCAGACCCGTCAGCGATCCTGTTCTGTCTCCCTGTAATGTTTGTCTGCTCTTGAATGGTACTGTGCTGAAAATCTTAATTTCCCCTTGGGGATTAATAAAGTATTTCTGATTCTGAAATGGTCCCCGGACCGCACTTCGGACACCCCTGACATAGAACAGTAACATCTGATCGCGTATTTTAGAGCAGCAGTTTCTCCGTCCAACCATACTTGTGGCTAACAGCCTTTCTTGTTCCGTCTCCATGCAGATCAAGTACAACCCCAGCTGCAAGTTCAAGGAGCGTATCGAGGAGAACGGCTACAACACGTACGCCTCCCTCCGCTGGAAGCACGGCGGCCGGCAGATGTTCGTCTCCCTCAACGGGCGGGGAAAGCCACGCCGAGGCCACAAGGCTCGGCGAAGACACCCGTCCACTCACTTCCTGCCCATGCTGCCCTCCTAGCTCGCCCCCCCGCGCCCGGCCTTCTTTGGACCTGGACGGCCTTGTTTATTTTGACCCTAACCTTCCTTCCGTGTCAGATACATTGGATCAGATCTGTGACATTTGTTTGTAGACGTAGTTTGTGCTTTTAAGTTATTTTCTAAAGACTGTAAACACAGCAGAGTGGTATTATCCTCAGGCTGTGTGTGTGACTGAGTGTGTGTGTGCGCGCGTGTGTGTGTGTGTGTGTGTGTGTGTGTGTGTGTGTGGACACTCAACTGGAGCTTCACATGGACTGCTTTTAGTTAACAGTCAACAAGTAAGGGATGCATCTAGGCCCGCAGAGACGAGACTATCACTGTCCTCACCGTCGCCTTGGATATTGGACTTCTGCGAAAGAGACCTCATGAGAAAATTCGACGTCATGTCTTCACGTGATGAGAACACGGTGGAAATAGGTGGACACTTTCTAGCATTTTTTTTTTTTTTTTTAAATGATCTGTTTGTAAAGCAACAGGCATGCGACTCTGAAGATGGCTTCTGTAAAGTCCAACTAACCTTTCCATCACATCATAGACTGTACTGTAGCTACATTCCATGTGACTGACGTAGCGGCCAGATCACAAGCATTTTCTACACTAAACAAAATGTTAACATTTTCCCACTCTACAACAAGGCTAATAAAACATTTAATATATTCAAGATAGTCTGTGCTCTTAATTGCCACGCAAGTGTGAAAAGAAGTCGATCGCCCTAAAAACAATACCTTAACCTCTTAAAGGCCACTACTACTGAAATTATTTTTTTTTATTGAAACGGGGATAGCAGATCCATTCTATGTGTGAAACTTGATCATTTCGCAATATTGCCATATTTTTGCTGAAAGGATTTAGTATAGAACAACGACAATAAAGTTCGCAACTTTTGGTCTCTGATAAAAAAAAAGCCTTGCCCCTACCGGAAGTAGCGTGACGTCACAGGAGGAAGGACTGCTCACAATTTCCCATTGTTTTCAATGCAGCGAGAGAGATTCGGACCGAGAAAGTGACGATTACCCCATTAATTTGAGCGAGGATGAAAGATTTGTGGATGAGGAACGTGAGAGTGAAGGACTAGCGTGCAGTGCAGGACGTATCTTTTTTCGCTCTGACCGTAACTTGGGTACAAGGGTTCATTGGATTCCACACTCTCTCCTTTTTCTATTGTGGATCACGGATTTGTATTTTAAACCACCTCGGATACTATATCCTCTTGAAAATGAGAGTCGAGAACGCGAAATGGACATTCACAGTGACTTTTATCTCCACGAAAATACATCGGTGAAGCTCTTTAGCTACGGAGCTAACGTGATAGCATCGTGCTTAAATGCAGATAGAAACAAAATAAATAAACCCCTAACTGGAAGGATAGACATAAAATCAACAATACTATTAAACCATGGACATGTAAATACACGGTTAATGCTTTCCAGGCTGGCGAAGCTTAACAATGCTGTTGCTAACGACGCCATTGAAGCTAACTTAGCAACGGGACCTCACAGAGCTATGCCAAAAACATTAGCTATCCACCTACACCAGCCAGCCCTCATCTGCTCATCAACACCCGTGCTCACCTGCGTTCCAGCGATCGACGGAGCGACGATAGACTTCACCCGATCATAGATGCGGTCGGCAGCCCGGAGACGGAGGAAGTCAAGGTGAGGTCGCCGGCTAGCGCGTCTGCTATCCATCTCAAAGTCCTCCTGGTTGTGTTGCTGTAGTCCGCCGCTAATACACCGATCCCACCTACAACTTTCTTCTTTGCAGTCTCCATTGTTCATTAAACAAATTGCAAAAGATTCACCAACACAGATGTCCAGAATATTGTGGAATTTTGAGATGAAAACAGAGCTTTTTGTATTGGATTCAATGGGACCGAATACTTCCGTTTCAACGATTGACGTCACGCGCATACGTCGTCATTCATTCATTTCAACCGGAAGTTTAGCGGGAAATTTAAAATTGCACTTTATAAGTTAACCCGGCCATATTGGCATGTGTTGCAATGTTAAGATTTCATCATTGATATATAAACTATCAGACTGCGTGGTCGGTAGTAGTGGGTTTCAGTAGGCCTTTAACCTCTTAAGGCCCAAGCTGTCTGTTTACATGTTTTTTTATTTCTCTTTGTTATTTGTGCTTATTGGATCCTAATTAGAATAAAAAAACTAAGAATCATATTTTTATATGATGTACTTAGTCCATAAGTAACAAACGTGTACTTCATGTTTAGTGACATGCTAATACTTATTTTTACACTTTTTTTTCCAAATTCCATTGTATGTTATACTCTTCTGACACCACCAGATGGCAGTATAAGTGTCCACATAAGGGCCATAAGACCCCAATTCAGTAGTGTACACAATTTTGGCAATACGAGCTAAAAGGTGCTGTCCACGCATGTGGCCACTAAGGCCTTTAGAGCAGTGGTTCTTAACCTGGGTTTGATCGAACCCTAGGGGTTCGGTGAGTCGGGCTCAGGGGTTCGGCAGCGGTCAAGACACACCCAACTCATCATGTAAATAAAAATTTCTCCCTATCGGCGTATTACGGATACGGCAACAGCAGAAGTCAGACTGATTTGCAGGTGTGTAATTTGTTGTGAGTTCATGCACTGTGTTGGTTTTGTTCTTTGAACAAGGTGATGATCATGCACGATTCATTTTGTGCACCAGTAAAAAAACATGGTAACACTTTAATATGGGGAACAATTAGTTGCTTATTAACATGCAAATTAGTAACATATTGGCTCTTAAAGGCCTACTGAAACCCACTACTACCGACCACGCAGTCTGATAGTTTATATATCAATGAGGAAATCTTAACATTGCAACACATGCCAATACGGCCGGGTTAACTTATAAAGTGACATCTAAAATTTCCCGGGAAATATCCGGCTGAAACGTCGCGGTATGATGACTTATGCGCGTGACGTAGTCAGTTTAACGGAAGTTATGGTACCCCGTAGAATCCTATACAAAAAGCTCTGTTTTCATTTCATAATTCCACAGTATTCTGGACATCTTTTGCAATTTGTTTAATGAACAATGAAGGCTGCAAAGAAGACAGTTGTAGGTGGGATCGGTGTATTAGCAGCGGACTACAGCAACACAACCAGGAGGACTTTGTTGGAGAGCAGACGCGCTAGCCGGCAACCTCACCTTGACTTCCTACATCTCCGGGCCGCCAAACGCATCGGGTGAAGTCCTTCGTCCTTCCGCCGATCGCCGGAACGCAGGTGAGCACGGGTGTTGATGAGCAGATGAGGGCTGGCTGGCGTAGGTGGAGAGCTAATGTTTTTAGCATAGCTCTGTGCAGTCCGGTTGCTAAGTAGGCTTCAATGGCGTCGTTAGCACAGCATTGTTAACCTTCGCCAGCCTGGAAAGCATTAACCATGTATTTACATGTCCACGGTTTAATAGTATTGTTGATTTTCTATCTATCCTTCCAGTCAGGGGTTTATTTTTTTTGTTTCTATATGCAGTTAAAGCACGATGCTATCACGTTAGCTCGTAGCTAAAGCGTTTCGCCGATGTATTGTCGTGGAGATAAAAGTCACTGTGAATGTCCATTTCGCGTTCTCGACTCTCATTTTCAAGAGGATATAGTATCCGAGGTGGTTTAAAATACAAATCCGTGATCCACAATAGAAAAAGGAAAGAGTACATAGTTCTGTGAGGTCCGGTTGCTAAGTTGCTAAATTAGCCTTAGCGTCGTTAGCAACAGCATAGTTAAGCCTTACCAGGCTGAGAATTTTTAACCGTGTAGTTACATGTACATGGTTTAATATTATTGTTGGTCTTCTGTCTATCCTTCCAGTCAGGGGTTTATTTATTTTGTTTCTATCTTCATTTGAGAATGATGCTAACACGTTAGCTCAGTAGCTAAGTGTGTCACCGATGTATTGTCTTGGAGATAAAAGTCACTTTAAATGTCCATTTCGCGTGCTCGACTCTCATTTTCAAGAGGATATAGTATCCGAGGTGGTTTAAAATACAAATCCGTGATCCACAATAGAAAAAGGAGAGTGTGGAATCCAATGAGCCAGCTTGTACCTAAGTTACGGTCAGAGCGAAAAAAGATACGTCCATCACTGCCTCTCAAGTCCTTCACTGTAACGTTCCTCATCTACGAATCTTTCATCCTCGCTCAAATTAATGGGGTAATCGTCACTTTCTCGGTCCGAATCTCTCTCGCTCCATTGTAAACAATGGGGAATTGTGAGGAATACTAGCTCCTGTGACGTCACGCTACTTCCGGTACAGGCAAGGCTTTTTTTTATCATCGAGCAAAAGTTGCGAACTTTATCGTCGATTTTCTCTACTAAATCCTTTCAGCAAAAATATGGCAATTTCGCGAAATGATCAAGTATGACACATAGAATGGATCTGCTATTCCCGTTTAAATAAAAAAAAATCATTTCAGTAGGCCTTTAACTAGTCATTATTAAGTACTTATTAATGTCTTATTCGGCATGGCCTTATTATAACCCTGACCCTGGCCCTAACCCTTTAACCCTAATCCTAACCAAATAACTCTAAATTAAGTCTTTGTTACTTAGAATATGTTCCCCATACTAAAATGTTACCAAAAACATATAACTTTGTCTTGAATTTGAAAAAAAACAACATTTTATTTTTCCCTAAAGAAGGGTTCGGTGAATGCGCATATGAAACTGGTGGGGTTCGGTACCTCCAACAAGGTTAAGAACCACTGCTTTAGAGGTTAACTCAGGGGTGTCAAACTCATCTTAGATCGGGGGCCACATGGAGAAAAATCTACTCTAAAGTGGGCCGGACTGGTAAAATCACGGCACGATAACTTAAAAATAAAGACAAATGCGGATTGTTTTCTGTGTTTAAAAACAGAACAAGCACATTCTGAAATTGTACAAATCATAATGTTTTTTGTTTTACTTTACAGTTACATGTTGCAGTTAATAGTATACATACTTTATTTGTCGTTATTTATACTTTCTGAATAAATTACGTGATAATGTTCATCAGTCAACTCATTGGTGTTAATTTTCAATCTATCAAGATAAAAAAAAGTATATCAAGATCAAATTACCATTTTTTATTTATGTAGTTTGATCATTTTTCTCGACTGATCATGTGATTTATTTTGTACATATGTAGCATCATCTACAAAGATACAAATAATTGCTATTGCGACATCCAGTGGACACATTTAGAACAGCTTTTTCTTTCATTCTAAAATTTCAGGTTCATTTTTATACTTAAACTCATCCGGCGGGCCGGATAAAACCTGCTCGCGGGCCTGATCCGGCCCTCTGGCCGTACGTTTGACACCACTGCCTTAACTGCAATATGAAAAAATAAAAAGGTTCAGAATGTGCAGCAGGAGCCTGCAAAGTGTGGCCTGGGGGACAATTTTGAAAATACAATTAAACAAGAACACTTTTTTAAAAAGCAGCAAAAGGCTGTAGTGTAACAAGTGTTTTTTCTTTCTTTAAATTGAGTCTAATAATGTCTTAGCATGCAGGTACGAAATTAAAAATATAAAAATCGTCACTGCATCTTTTTATTTTGGAGTATGTGCTCTAAAGTTTGAGGGAACCTGAACAAATCGTTCCCATTAGAAATCAGAGAAACAAAAAAAGCCGTTTAACATTCTTAACCGTGTGAAAATAAATTAACGACCCTGAAAGCAACTTTTACATCTTTGGATGTGATTCTCTTTATATATACAGTACAGGCCAAAGGTTTGGACACACCTTCTCCTCATTCAATGCGTTTTCTTTATTTTCATGACTATTTACATTGTAGATTGTCACTGAAGGCATCAACCCTATGAATGAACACATGTGGAGTTATGCACTTAACAAAAAAAAGGTGAAATAACTGAAAACATGTTTTATATTTTACTTTCTTCAAAATAGCCACCCTTTGCGCTGATTACTTTGTCGCACACTCTTGGCATTCTCTCAATGAGCTTCAAGCTCTTGAAGCTCATCGAGATATATATGTGTATATATATATATATATATATATATATATATATATATATATATATATATATGTGTATATATATATATATATATATATATATATATATATATATATATATATATATATATATATATATATATATATATATATATATATATATATATATATATATATATATATATATATATATAATGTGTGTGTGTGTGTTTGTGTGGATATACTGTACAGTCGTGGTCAAAAGTTTACATACACTTGTAAAGAACATAATGTCATGGCTGTCTTGAGTTTCCAATAATTTCTACAAGTCTTATTTTTTTGTGATAGAGTAATTGGAGCACGTACTTGTTTGTCACAAAAAACATTCATAAAGTTAGGTTCTTTTATGAATTTGTTATGGGTCTACCGAAAATGTGACCAAATCTGCTGGGTCAAAAGTATACATACAGCAATGTTAATATTTGGTTACATGTCCTTTGGCAAGTTTCACTGCAATAAGGCGCTTTTGGCAGCCATCCACAAGCTTCTGGTTGGATTTTTGACCACTCCTCTTGACAAAATTGGTGCAGTTCAGCTAAATGTGTTTCGGACATGGACTTGTTTCTTCAGCATTGTCCACACGTTTAAGTCATACATTCGAAAACCTTAATTCTCGCCTGATTTAGCCATTCCTTTACCACTTTTGACGTGTGTTTGGGGTCATTGTCCTGTTGGAACACCCAACTGCGCCCAAGACCCAACCGGGTGATGATTTTAGGTTGTCCTGAAGAATTTGGAGGTAATCCTCCTTTTTTATTGTCCCATTTACTCTCTGTAAAGCACCAGTTCCATTGGCAGCAAAACAGGCCCAGAGCATAATACTACCACCACCATGCTTGACGGTAGGGATGGTGTTCCTGGGATTAAAGGCCTCACTTTTTCTCCTGCAAACATATTGCTGGGTATTGTGGCCAAACAACTACATTTTTGTTTCATCTGACATCACATGGACAATGA
>NC_084757.1:20727893-20755393 GCF_033978785.1 Entelurus aequoreus
CGTGCCACTGTTCACAGAATGCCTTCTTTGTTTTCGCAACAGCACAGAAATTATGTAATATCACTTCTCCAATTTGTTGGACTCTGCGAATATCGAAATCTCCTTTTACGCAGCTTGTTAAAGAAGGCACTTGTCTGCTTATTTAATCGGCCTGCAATATCGCCGACACTGCCTGTGAGAAAGGGTGTCGTGCAACTCCAGGACAGGGGTGTGACGTTTAACCCTGAGGCGCTATCTGCTTTCAAACAGCCCTCAAAAGACGGCTTTCTTCTGTTTTTTTCCCCAAGTGGCTCTTCTGTAAGAACAGCGCCGACATGAAACGGGTACTTTAAGTTGACCTGCGAATTTGACTCCTTCCGATGCAGTACCAGAGGCATAACGTTCTGTGTAAAAGGGTGCAAGCAATATCTCCCATCATGGCTTCTGTATAAAAGGTGAACAATGCAGGATGTATTTTGTGGCATCTCTGTGTCAGACTGTTAGGTATTTCAATATAATGCTACCATAGTTTTGAACCTCAAGCTTCCTTCAAACTGCCCAATAATACTGGAATATTTCCTGGTATGAACAGCTACCGACACCCAATGGATGGTCAAAGACAATCGTCAGGTTTGCCACCCTCGGATGCAGTACCAGAGGCTTACAGAGGCGGAGAGCTGTCTGTGTGAAAGAGTATCATGCAATGCTGGGCACAGGGCAGTAAAGTATAACGTAGGGATGTAACGATATGAAAATGTCATGCCACGGTTATTGTGATCAAGATGATCATGGTTATCATTATTATCAGAATATTGCTGAATGTGCTCAAAAAGTACTTCCATACACACTAAAATCTTTTGACCATTTTTTAAATAACTAAAATCAAAACATAGACACACTGTTAGGAAACCCAGTATTGTGCATGTTATGTGTTTCTTATACTTCCCTAATTGTGTTTTATCTGTTTAATGAATACATTTTTATTGTTTTAAATATTGGTTTGTACTTTAAAAGGCCTACTGAAATGAGATTTTCTTATTTAAACGGGGATAGCAGGTCCATTCTATGTGTCATACTTGATCATTTCGCGATATTGCCATATTTTTGCTGAAAGGATTTAGTAGAGAACATCGACGATAAAGTTCGCAACTTTTGGTCGCTGATAAAAAAAAAGCCTTGCCTGTACCGGAAGTAGCGTGACGTCACAGGTTGTGGAGCTCCTCACATCTGCACATTGTTTACAATCATGGCCACCAGCAGCGAGAGCGATTCGGACCGAGAGAGCGACGATTACCCCATTAATTTGAGCGAGGATGAAAGATTTGTGGATGAGGAAAGTGAGAGTGAAGGACTAGAGGGCAGTAGAAGCGATTCAGATAGGGAAGATGCTGTGAGAGGCGGGTGGGACCTGATATTCAGCTGGGAATGACTAAAACAGTAAATAAACACAAGACATATATATACTCTATTAGCCACAACACAACCAGGCTTATATTTAATATGCCACAAATTAACCCCGCATAACAAACACCTCCCCCCTCCCGTCCATATAACCCGCCAATACAAATCAAACACCCACACAACACACTCAATCCCACAGCCTAAGGTACCGTTCACCTCCGCAATGTTCATACAGCACATATATTTCCCCAAAGTCACGTATGTGACATGCACATAGCGGCACGCACGTACGGGCAAGCGATCAAATGTTTGGAAGCCGCAGCTGCGTACTCACGGTAGCGCATATCCAACTCAAAGTCCTCCTGGTAAGAGTCTCTGTTGTCCCAGTTCTCTACGTGTTTGTGTTGCTGCAGCCGGCCGCTAATACACCGCTTCCCACCTACAACTTTCTTTTTTGCTGTCTTCATTGTTCATTAAACAAATTGCAAAAGATTCACCAACACAGATGTCCAGAATACTGTGGAATTTTGCGATGAAAACAGACAACTTAATAGCTGGCCACAATGGTGCCCCAAAATGTCCGCTACAATCCGTGACATCACGCGCAAACGTCATCATACCGAGACATTTTCAGCAGGATATTTCGCGGGAAATTTAAAATTGCACTTTACTAATCTCAGCCGGCCGTAATGGCATGTGTTGCAATGTTAAGATTTCATCATTGATATATAAACTATCAGACTGCGTGGTCGGTAGTAGTGGGTTTCAGTAGGCCTTTAACACTTTAAGATTTATTTTAGGTCTGTCAACGTTAACTCGTTAATGCATGTGATTAATAAAAAATATATTGCTTTATCATTAATGAATGAACATTAATCACTGTGTCTGTTTTGACCGCCGGAGGGCAGTGCACATTGCACAGGCAGTGATTACATTACACGGCAGTGTAGTTAGAGCGATGTGCTTAGCGCCCAATTTAGCTTCCAAACAAAATCAGATGGAAATTTAGATAAAACTAAGGTAATTTGTTGGTATTGCACCAAAATTTTATCATCGGCGCACATCAAATTTAAAATACCATTTGTAAGTGAAACAGGAACATGAGAATGGCGCCACTAACATGGATGCTATATGGGCAGCAAACAGAGGACAACAAACTATGCTGGCTGAGTTTACCTGCCTTTACCACGGATAAGTTAAACAATGCAACAAACAGTGTAGGACATTAACATTTGTGAAGACCTAGTGCTGCAAGTTGTCGTTCATGTCCCCAACTACCTCCAAAGTACCACGGAGCTGTCATCTGAAAGAATGAATAAGCTTGTTTGTTGAAACAACTGGTTAAACTAAGGCCACGTCTATATTAAGCTGGAAAACTCCTTAAACGAACAACTATTTAGCCTAACCCCCGTGTCAGCCACACTAACCCATAATTTAAGGTTCCCCGCCTTGGATATTTTTTTTACACGGCTAAGTGCGCCATCTATTTCTTGAATCTCCGGGTCTTAGCTCTGTATGGACTCATTGATCGTTTATAAACGGAGTTCGGAGAGGAAGTGACGTCAGAAAGAACGCGCCACAGCCAGCTTCATTACAACCGGTTTCCACTCGGAGGTAACCACCAAAAAGATGGAGGCGAATCATCCAGACATGCCCGTGTTTCTCCTTCTTCTACATGTACAGACCCTTGTAGAAATCACACATGAATACTGTAAGAGAAGGAAACGCGTGATTGCAGCTATTTCGGATACAACACATCTCAGACGGCAACATAGCAATGTTGGGGGACGGTTTTGGATAAGGCCTGGAAGAACGGCAGCCTGGTGGGATATGTTTGTCAACGAGTGTGTTGTGCCAAAGGAATGGCAAGAGAACTTTCGAATGTCCAGGTCAGCTGTGATTCTAGTTACCGAACAACTTTGTCCATTTGTAAAAGGGGAGACAACGAGAATGCCGGCCCCCGTGGATGTGATAAAAAAGGTAGCATGTGCTTTGTATTACCAGGCCGACGAGGGAAGACTACGGAAAAGAGCGAATGCATTTGGACTGGCAAAGCAGACTGTATCAGTCATTGTCCGCGATGTATATCGAGCAATTACTCAACGTCTAGTTTTGTACTCCATAACTATTGTGAAGCCATGAAGGAGCCGCTAAACAACCACCATTTTCAGGCTCCAAGCACAGACAGGATTGCAAGAATGGACAATGAAGGTGAAGGCAAAAGAGTGAGGAGTGTCCTAACCAGATATCTAGATCCCTAGATTGATTGTTGTAAAATGTTCTTTATCACATTGTTTACTTTCACACGTCCATTAAAGATTTGATTCATTTATGATGGCTCAGGTGTGATTCACTACAATATGGCTAGTCTTACAGCTGCTGATGGTGAGGCAAGAAAGGTTTACTGTTAAAAGAAATGTGGCAATAGGCTACATTGAAATACTTCACATACCAGACTGCCGGGTAAGGATACTCTTCCAGGTCAGAGGTGACTATGACGTAATATATGCGCGTCTGCCATTTTCCGCGCATGCGTACTAGGTTGCGTTGCACCCAGAGACGGAGAGGGTAGGGGGTCTTAAACCAAAGCTTAAACGATGGCATTGTGTGTGTGGACAGGGATAAGGTTAGGTAGGTTATACCCTGTAATAACATTAGCCGTCTTAGTGTAGAGGCAGCCAAAGGAAGAGCAAATGCAGATGTAAATAGTGCATTACGTAAAGTTGGTCATGGGTGTGTTTACTACATTATCTTAAAGGCCTACTGAAACCCACTACTACCGACCACGCAGTCTGATAGTTTATATATCAATGATGAAATCTTAACATTGCAACTTCACTTCCGGCTGAAAACGTTTCGATATTATGACGTTTGCGCGTGACGTCAACGGTTGACGCGGAAGTATTCGGAGCCCATTGAATCCAATACAAAAAGCTCTGTTTTCATCTCAAAATTCCACAGTATTCTGGACATCTGTGTTGGTGAATCTTTTGCAATTTGTTTAATGAACAATGGAGACTGCAAAGAAGAAAGTTGTAGGTGGGATCGGAGTATTAGTGGCGGACTACAGCAACACAACCAGGAGGACTTTGAGAAGGATAGCAGACGCGCTAGCTGCTGTAGTGGATTGTCCGAAGCTTAAGCAGGCAACAAAAGTAGTTTAGTACAACAAATTTATTTACCCATTATCAGAAGTGCAGGTTGAATTAAGTTGTCCGTGCAAGCAGACACAATGTACTCCAGAGCACACAATACACACACAAGCCAAAATCACCCCCGAGTTCCGGTCTTCTGCCATTCATTTATATGTCTGTTGTGCGTCATCGTTCCTTATCAAATGCGTCAATGTCTTGTTTTGCTTTTCCTATCTGTTCCATAACAACTCGAATCCTTGAGACAGTCAACACATTCTATAGACAGGTTGGCACGACTTAATATTCACTTTTGTCCCACAACTGGTCCATTCAATGGCACAAAAATACAAGAGTATTGAAAATGAGCGGACATTCTTAAAAGACAAGAAATATAGGTCAAAAGGTCAGAAATTCTACTACACTGCCGACCTCACCTTGACTTCCTCCGTCTCCGGGCCGCCAACCACACCGGTGATCGGGTGAAGTCCTTCGTCGTACCGTCGATCGCTGGAACGCAGGTGAGCACGGGTCGTGATGAGCAGATGAGAGCAGGCGTAGGTGCAGAGCTAATGTTTTTAGCATGGCTCTGTCGAGGTTCCGTAGCTAAGTTAGCTTCAATGGCGTCGTTAGCAACAGCATTGCTAAGCTTCGCAAAGCTGGAAAGCATTAACCGTGTAGTTACATGTCCAGAGTTTAGTAGTATTGTTGAACTTCTGGCTATCCTTCCAGTCAGGGTCTTATTTGTTTTGTTTCTATATGCAGTAAAGCCCGATGCTATCACGTTAGCTCAGTAGCTAAAGAGCTTCGCCGATGTACTGTTGTGGAGATAAAAGTCACTGTGAATGTCCATTTTGCGTTCTCGACTCTCATTTTCAAGAGGATATAGTATCCGAGGTGGTTTAAAATACAAATCCGTGATCCACAATAGAAAAAGGAGAGAGTGTGGAATCCAATGAGCCCTTGTACCTAAGTTACGGTCAGAGCAAAAAAAGATACGTTCTGCACTGCACGCTAGTCCCTCACTTTCACGTTCCTCATCCTCGACTCTTTCATCCTCGCTCAAATTAATGGGGTAATCGTCGCTTTCTCGGTCCGAATCTCTCTCGCTGCTGGTGTAAACAATAGGAAAATGTGAGCACTCCTTCCTCTGGTGTCGTCACGCTACTTCCGGTAGGGGCAAAGCTTTTTTTTTATCAGAGACCAAAACTTGCGAACTTTATCGTCGTTGTTCTATACTAAATCCTTTCAGCAAAAATATGGCAATATCGCGAAATGATCAAGTATGACACATAGAATGGATCTGCTATCCCCGTTTAAATTAAAAAAAATCATTTCAGTAGGCCTGAAATGAAGGTACATCTGTACCTTGTTTGCTATATTATTGCAGAGACTTTCAAAATCTGCACTTAATTTTTACTATACTTACTGCCACCAAGTTTGGAGCATATCAATGACTTGCAGTTCAGTAAAACATTTGAAAAATCTTCCTTTATGACATTCTGACTAAATTGCATTTGTATCCAAATATTGGGGTATTTTCTCAAGCAAATTTGGGTATAAACGCAAATAATAACCTGTGATTAACCATGATTAATCACAGCTCAAGAGTGTGATTAATCTGAGATTAAAAATCAAAATCACTTGACAGCCCTAATTTAGTTTTTTTAAAGTGCGTATCACCTGATAGTTGAACCTCGGATTCAGAAGGAGCAGTGTGGTTTTTATCCTGGTTGTGGAACTGTGGACCAGCTCTATACTCCCGGCAGGATCCTCGAGGGTGCATGGGATTTTGCCCAACCAGTTTGGAAAAGGCATTTGACCGTGTCCCTCGGGAAGTCCTGTGGGGAGTTCTCACAGAGTATGTGGTATCAGACCGACTGATTGTGGCATCCGTTTCCTCTATGATCGGTGCGAGAGCTTGGTCTGCATTGCCAGCAGTAAGTCGGACTCGTTTTCAGTGAGGGTTGGACTCCGCCAGGGCTGCCCTTTGTCACTGATTTCGTTCATAACTTTTATGGACAGAATATTGAGGCGTAGTCAGGGCGTTGAGGGCATCCGGTTTGGTGGCTGCAGGATTAGGTCTCTGCTTTTTGCAGATGATGTGGTCCTGCTAGCTTCACCTGGCCAGGGGTCCGCAGCCGAGTGTGAAGCGACTGGGATGAATCCAAGTCAGAGTCAGCCCATGGTTTTTGCTCGTAAAAGGGTAGAGTGCTATCATTGGATTGGAGATCTTGTCTTGAGTAGAGGACTTCAAGTGCCTCTGGGTCTTGTTCATGAGTGAGGGAAGAGTGGATCGTGAGATTGACAGGCGTACCGTGCCGCATCTGCAGTGATGCGCACCTGTATCAATCTGTCGTGGTGAAGAAGGACCTGAGCCAAAAGGCAAACCTCTCAATTTATGGGTCGATCTAAACCCTATCCTCACCTATGGTCATGAGCTTTGGGTTGTGACCGAAAAGACAAGACCACGGGTACAAGCAGCCAAAATGAGTTTCCTCTGTCGGGTAGCAGGGTTCTCACTTAGAGGTAGGGTGGGAAGCTTTGTCTTTCGGGCAAAGCTCAAAATAAAGCCGCTGCTCCTCTACATCAAGAAAAGCTAGATGAGGTGGTTCGAGCATCTGGTCAGAAGGCCCCCTTGATGCCTCCATGGGGATGTGTTTAGGACACTGGAAAGACCCAGCACACATTGGGGGGACTGTGTCTCCCAGCTCGCCTGGGAACTCCCCGGGATACCCCGGGAGGAGCTGGACGAAGTGGCTGGAGAGAGGGAATTCTGGGCTTCTTTGCTTAGGCTGCTGCCCCCCTCTATGAGCAAGGCGCAGTGTTACTCAAAGTAGTTCCTCGGCATTAGCTCTTAACAATACTCAGGCCACGGAGTGTAAATGGAACGTTTTTTGCGGTTTCTTGGATGTTTACCTGCATTGTTAGCCGCCTCTTGCTGGCAGTTTTTCCATTATCTAGAACGCACAGAAAAGAGAAAGGTGTGTGTTCTTGTCTCACAAGGGTTGTGAATGATGGGCAAGATTCCCCACAAAAGTGCAGTTCCCCTTTAAAGCCAGGCTATTTTCTGTGTGAACAGCATCGACACAGAATGGAGGGGTTGACCTCAACCTGCACATTTTCAAACAAGTACATAAAAGACAAAGTAGTCAGATTTTCCCTGTTCTGGTCTACCTTTGAAAGTAAAATGTCATAAAGGACCGGAACAACCGGAACAAATGCATTTTGCACAGTCTAACTCATGCAGAGGAAATTTCACCAATGCTTCAATCCTTTGTCTGAACCCTTGCGTTCGGGTCGTCTTGGCAGTGCCAGAAAACGCGCTCTTATTGCCGAGTGGATCAGCCATAGCGTTTGACGGCCCTCGGCGGACATATTAGAAAGAGCTACCGAGCCGGCACACACACCAGTATTTGTACCCCGTGAAATGCGCTGAAGCCAGGGAATGTGCACGGTGCAGACGCCCCATGTCAGGCATTCCCGGGATGCCTGTTACCTTGCCAGACACCAGGGGGGGCAAGAGGAGGAGGCCTGTATGAATCGGAAGGGATGAGAAGAAAAGAAAGGCCGGAAATACACTGCAAAAAGTGAAATCTAAGTAAGATTATATATCTCAAATAAGGGCGATATGTGCTTATTTTCTGTCTGATAAGATCATTCTTCTCACTAAGCAGATTTTATGTTTGAGTGTTTTACTTGTTTTAAGGGTTTTGGTCCTAAATGATCTCAGTAAGATATTACAGCTTGTTGCTGAGATTTGATGACCTATATTGAGTAAAACATGCTTGAAACTAGAATATCAACTGATGCAAAGCTGTGTCATCAACACTCACAAGTATAAAACTACTTTTTTAAAGTAATAATTTATTATTTCAAGCACGATGCCGAGCGCATATCATTATGTCAAGATAATGGCACTAGCATTTACTTAATTTAAGAATATTTTTCAACATATTGAGCAAAAAGGTCTCTTTTTTTTCTACCAAGAAAAGTGCACTTGTTATTAGTGTGAATATACCGTAATTTCCGGACTATAAGCCGCACCTGACTATAAGCCGCACCAGCTAAATTTAGGGGAACATACAGATTGCTCCATATATAAGCCGCACCCGACTATAAGCCGCAGGGTTTTGATGTGTAATTACCGTAGTATATAGGGGTTCCTGCTACCACGGAGGGGATTGTCGGGACAGAGATGACTGTTTGGGAACGCAAAGCGTCCCATTTATTAACAATAAATCTTTCAATCATTCAATCAAACTTTCACATCTTTGACATGGCGAACAGCATTCGTGCAGAGTACAAATAATACAACGGTGCAAAGTAATACAAAGTGCTCACCTGTACGTTATCAAAATAACCAGCCTACCGGTATATGAAAAGTCAGTCTTTAATCATTGTGTCATCGTCTTCCTCCTGCGTACTAAAACCACCGAAATCCTCTTCGTCGGTGTCGGAGAAGAACAGGCCGTAAATAAGCCGCACCCTTGTATAAGCCGCAGGGACCAGAACGAGGGGAAAAAGTAGCGGCTTATAGTCCGGAAATTACGGTACTTATTTTAAGGTATTTTTGGGTTCATTGAGGTTAGCTAATTTTACTTGTTTTGGAAACTCTTGACAAGCCGAATTTTCTTGTTTTTTCTGCTTAGTTCAAATAAAATACCCCTCATTTTTGTATTTTTTTTTCTTGTTTTTGAGCACTGACTTTTTGCAGTGTACTATTTGAACAGCAAAATGTGCTTGCTGCAAAATAAAAATAAAACAGTCATACTTAACAATATTCATACCCTTTGACTTGAAGTTTTTGTTCGAATCTAAATACAAGCTGAGAAATAAGTTTTTCCACAATAATGCCTTTTGACCACATCGTTTTATTATCTTTTGGGGAACGCATATGTCATTTCCAATCAAGAAAACATTGCTGTTTGGATAAAAGTAACTTGAAGTCAACACTTTCCAGCTATATGAATAATTTTAGCCTTCACTATATTGTACTGGACACAGTACAATATAGTGCTTCTGGCCCTGACGGCACACCACTGGTATTACATATAGCCTGCCATAATCTAGAATTAGGTTAGACATTAATAGAAAACTGTATTGACATTGTATTAAGCGCTTCATGATTTATGGTTGCCACTCTTGGTCTGTGCTATAAGACAAATACAAAGTGGTGACCCTCGCCCCATCCTTGTTTGTGAATGACTGAGCATTTCATGGAAGCTGCTTTTATACCCAATCATGGCACCCACCTGTTCCCAATTAGCCTGTTCACCTGTGGGATGTTCCAAATAAGTGTTTGATGAGCACTCCTCAACTTTCGTTGTCTTTTTTGCCACTTGTGCCAGCTTTTTTAAACATGTTGCAGGCATCAAATTCCAAAGGAGCTAATATTTGCAAAAAATAACAAAGTTTACCAGTTCGAACGTTAACTATCTTGTCTTTGCAATTCAAACCTACATTCAATTCAATTCAACATAAGTTGAAAAGGATTTGCAAATCATTGTATTCTGTTTTTATTTACGATTCACACAACGTGCCAACTTCACTGGTTTTGGGTTTTGTACACAATTTTTCTTTGAGTGCAATAGGAAAAGCCCAAAGTGTTCAATAACTCTTAATTGGAATTGG
The DNA here is from genome assembly GCF_033978785.1 of Entelurus aequoreus. NCBI lineage: Eukaryota > Metazoa > Chordata > Actinopteri > Syngnathiformes > Syngnathidae > Entelurus > Entelurus aequoreus. Next base: position 20,738,039 of record NC_084757.1, read on the forward strand.
GGGTTAAATCACCAAAAATGATTGCCGGGCGCGGCCACCGCTGCTGCTGCTCATTGCTCCCCTCACCTCCCAGGGGGTGAGGGTGATGGGTCAAATGCAGAGGATAATCTCACCACACCTAGTGTGTGTGCGTGTGTGTGTGTGTGTGTGTGTGTGTGTGTGTGTGTGTGTGTGTGTGTGTGTGTGTGTGTGTGTGTGTGTGTGTGTGTGTGTGCGTGTGTGTGTGAGACAATCATTAAAAATAAATATTTGTATTTAAAACTTCTAAAATTGTTATTTGAGTACAATAGGACTACATAAGTTTGAAGTATTGTAAGATTTTCTATTAAAATGAAGCGAATATGAAATTTTTTGTGGTCCCCTTTATTTTGACAGGTATCGAAAAGTATCAAAATACATTTCGGTACTGGTACCACAATATTAGTACCAGGACAACCTTAGTACACACTATTTTATAGATTGCACATGCCGTTTAGCGCGTGGTATTTGGATATTAGTCAATCAGGTTCTATGGGATCCCTCGGGAGGAGCTGGACGAAGTGGCTGGGTAGACGGAAGCCTGGGATTCTCTGCTTAGGCTGCTGCCCCCACAACCTGACCTCGGATTAGCGGAAGAAGATAGATGGATTAAACACTTTCTTGTGGTCTACATAACATGTGATGGTGTTTTTTTGGTCCAAATTTTGCATATACCTGTACTATGTTTTGTCGACCATCTTCAAACCGCTTTCTGACCGTCTCGTCAGGATGCAATGTTTTGTGGTTGGTCTTATTTACGTGCCTCCACTTTGACTGTGTGTTCTCCCCGTCAGCTATGTTGTAGTGTTCAGCACGTTCACATGGAGTCTACTGACAGATATAAGTGAGAACTATTCGCTACTTTGTATTAGAAATGGCAACAGCGGAGGATGCTTGTGCATGTAGGAGCCAGTCTGCCCCACAACAGGAGGATGGAGAAAAAGAAGGTGCTCATTGACTACAACGTCAGACTACAATGGTGGTCTCGCGCAAAGCTCTTTGGGTAAATTTCTACCATATATGGAGATATCCGCTGACCTCACCAAAGGGGAAAAACATCACTATTAGTGCAAATTCCAAACGGCTTGTTTGAAGGTATTTTTTTTATAAATATCTCCACAATGCTTTCATGGTGTCATTTTAAATTTTCGGGATTTATCCAGATCCAAAATACACAAAAACACGTACCAATGGGTAAGAAAAGGTGGTTTTGCATAATAGGTCCCCTTTAAGAGTTTGCAATGTGTAAGAACCAATAACAAAGCAAATTACAGTTAGATGTAGGCATGCCAAAGCCAATGCCAATCCACACTATTAGTCACTGGCAAAAGTCAGAGCAAACAGTTTGATGTCTACCAAATGTTGTCCACCATCGTGTATGCCAGCGAAAGCAGACATCCACTCTGCTTTTTGTCACTGCATCGCATGCTGACACTTTTCAGCATTGACCTCATTCCTGCGCAAACATTTTTTGACATAGAGCAAATTTTTTAAATGCACAAAGCTGATTTCTATTTCCTTAACCCTTATTGGATTAAATTGGAGGGTGGGTTGCATGAATTCAACATCCACTCAAACCAGCTACCACAATCCTCCAGAACAGAACATTTGAATCTCAATAAAAGGTTTCAATTTGTGAAGAATAAGCAAACAGTACAAAATCCTACGAATGTGACAATCAGGTTAGTTTTTCATCAGTAAAATTCTATTTTAAAAAAATACAGGTGCATTATCTGTATTGTTTGCATGTATTTTACATATACAATCCATACATGCATAAGTATTCACTTTTTTCATTAAGAACATTTTTCATATTATATTTTTTGTAGGTTTTTGGTACAAAACCGATAAGGGGTTATTTAGTTTGTAACCACTGAAGTTACAAACTTTTTTTTTTTTTTTTTTTTAAAGGCGCTCTCGAAAGGTTATACCTCCTCGTTGACTATGCCGCCCTCTGCTGGGCATTATGAGTAATGAAGAAACACAACAATGTTGAATTCCTCACTGCAGAAGGTTTTTAGGACACTATAAGGCCAAACCATTCTAATTTGGACTATACACGTTCATAGATGCATACGAATACATTTTGCCTTTAGGAATACATGCTTTTGTTTCCAATTTAAAAACCAATATTTAGACTTAGACTTAGACAAACTTTAATGATCCACAAGGGAAATTGTTCAACAAAGTAGCTCAGTTACAATGATGTAAAGCAGGGGTCACCAACCTTTTTGAAAGCAAGAGCTACTTCTTGGGTACTGATTAATGCGAAGGGCTACCAGTTTGATACACACTTAAATAAATTGCCAGAAATAGCCAATTTGCTCAATTTACCTTTAACTCTATGTTATTATTAATAATTAATGATATTTACACTTAATTGAACGGTTTAAAAGAGGAGAAAACACGAAAAAAATGACAATTAAATTTTGAAACAGTTTATCTTCAATTTCGACTCTTTAAAATTCAAAATTCAACCGAAAAAAAGAAGAGAAAAACTAGCTAATTTGAATCTTTTTGAAAAAATTTAAAAAAGAATTTATGGAACATCATTAGTCATTTTTCCTGATTAAGATTAATTTTAGAATTTTGATGACATGTTTTAAATAGGTTAAAATCCAATCTACACTTTGTTAGAATATATAACAAATTGGACCAAGCTATATTTCTAACAAAGACAAATCATTATTTCTTCTCGATTTTCCAGAAGAAAATTTTTAAAATAAATTCAAAAGATTTTGAAATAAGATTTAAATTTGATTCTACAGATTTTCTAGATTTGCCAGAATATATATTTTTTAATTTTAATCATAAATTTGAAGAAATATTTCACAAATATTCTTCGTCGAAAAAACAGAAGCTAAAATGAAGAATTAAATTAAAATGTATTTATTATTCTTTATAATAAAAACATTTTTTTTACTTGAACATTGATTTAAATTGTCAGGAAAGAAGAGGAAGGAATTTAAAAGGTAAAAAGGTATATGTGTTTAAAAATCCTAAAATCATTTTTAAGGTTGGATTTTTTCTCTAAAATTGTCTTTCTGAAAGTTATAAGAAGCAAAGTAAAAAAATTTATGAATTTAAACAAGTGAAGACCAAGTCTTTAAAATATTTTCTTGGATTTTCAAATTCTATTTGAGTTTTGTCTCTCTTACAATTAAAAATGTCAGGCAAAGCGAGACCAGCTTGCTAGTAAATAAATACAATTTAAAAAATAGAGGCAGCTCACTGGTAAGTGCTGCTATTTGAGCTATTTTTAGAACAGGCCAGCGGGCTACTCATCTGGTCCTTACGGGCTACCTGGTGCCCGCGGGCACCGCGTTGGTGACCCCTGATGTAAAGTGTAAGGATGGAAAGGACAATGCAGGTATAAATAGACTAAATATAGCAATATAAAATCTAACATATATATACGAATATATACATAATATGTGTATAGTATGTTATATATACAGATATATTATATTATGTCTATAACATATATACAATACATACCAATGACCATGTATAATATTACAGTATATGTGACAGCAACAGCATAAAATAGAGAGTAGATCCAGCAGAAAATAGAAGATAGACATTAAAAACAAAAAGAAGTAGCTGACATGTCAGGTGTCAGGTAATAGGCAGATATCATCTATTGCTGTATGGCGAGTGATTATACAGCTGGATGGAGTGCGGAATGAAGGAGTTCTTGAATCGCACAGTGCAGGAAGGAGGCTGAAGGAGCCTGTTGGAGTATGAGCTCCGCTGTCCCTTAATTGTTATTATTTGCACCTTTATATTTAATTACACTAAACGTGTGCATATTCTTCTTCGGCTGATTACCAAACCCCATAAATGTTATTTAAACTCCTCCATTTTGATTATTTATTAGTTTTTACATAACCCTGCAAACTAGCAAACAGCATGGGCAATGAGCACAAGTGCAAAACAGAATTATCTTTAAATTATGAGGATACCATCATGAGACGGCACAGAAGTTAGTATATCCAAGGTCCCAGATTTAGCCCAATTAGAGTCACAAGAACGATAGTAGTACGGTATGTACATAATCATTTAAAAGGAATTGGATATAAATAATGAATAAAATATTAGGATAGATTGTGACCCTGCAGTGCAAATATAATGTAAAAACAATGTCAGCAAACCAAACCAAATAAAAGCCCAGTTCAGCACAGTTGGGACACGTGTGCAAGTTAAAGTGTCCCTCGTGCATGGATGGGATGTTGTTTCAATATTCCTTGTATGTAAATGTTGATATGTACAGTGAAATGCAGTGCATAATCAGAGGGCACAATATGTGACTTTCACAACAACTGAAGCCAAAGCAGTTGGTGCATAAGTTGTCCTGCAAGAGGAAATGTTGACACACTCTTTGGTTACAGACCACAACATTCCTGTCGGTACAATTTACAGCGATAACATCCAACACAACAGCTGTAACCGTATCACAAAGTTCAGTCATTCTTTAAATATGCACAAAATTAATGCTGACTTTTGATGGATGCACCATGGTAGGTGAATACAAGTCATTCAAGGTGGATTTATTCTGAGCGAGTGACACAGAAACCACACAAAAGGGCCGTTGGCGCTTGCAAAAGACAAAGTGATAACCGCCATGTGCAATACCACTAATGATTAGATTCTGAACATACAGTAGTATGCACATGCACTTTACTTCTATATCCATTACAGCCTGTCTAATGCAGACATCACTGAGAAACCTCCAAAGTCGAACACAATCATACTGAATGACCTCCAAGTTGTTCTAATTTCTAACTGTTGCCATCATTAAACCTTTATTAACCGCAATGAAAATGTGTTAAGAAACATTTCAATGAGGAGTGTCCCAATACAACCTTTTCACTTCCAATACCATATTAACCCGATACGATAACAGGAATCATAGTACATTAGGGTTGTACAGTATACCGGTATTAGTATAGTACCGCGATACTAATGAATCATTATCGGTACTATACCGCCTCTGAAAAGTACCGGTCCGCCAGTCTGCAGTGTTTTAGGTACTTCTAAATCACTAATCCTCGCCTCCATGGCGACAAATAAAGTACGTTTCTTACAAGTATCATCCCTGCAGGACGAGGAATAGCTAAACATGCTTCACTACACACCGTAGCTCACTGGCGTCAAAATGTAAACAAACGCAACGCAATTGGTGGATCTACACCTAACATCCACCGTAATGATGCCAAGTATAGTAGCGTATCTACTCTGTACTTCTATGATTACGTCAATATTTTTTGGCATCACAACAATCTTCTTTCTTTTTTAAAAATGTATAGTATGTTTATATGTCCCTGGACACATGAGGACTTTGAATTTGACCAATGTATGATCCTGTAACTACTTGGTATTGGATTTATACGCAAATTTGTGGTATCATCCAAAACTAATGTAAAGCATCCAAACAACAGAAGAATAAGTGATTATTACATTTTAACAGAAGTGTGGATAGAACATGTTAAAAGAGAAAGTAAGCAGATATTAACAGTAAATGAACAAGTAGATCAGTGGTTCTTAACCTGGGTTCGATCGAACCCTAAGGGTTCGGTGAGTCGGCCTCAGGGGTTCGGCGGACGTCAAAACACACCCGACTCATCGTGTAAATACAAACTTCTCCCTATCGGCGTATTACGGATCCGGCAACTGCTGACTGATTTGCAGGTATGTAATTTGTTGTGAGTTTATGCACTGTGTTGGTTTTTTGTTGTTTGAACAAGGTGATGTTCATGCACGGTTCATTTTGTGCACCAGTAATAAAACATGGTAACACTTTAGTATGGGGAACATATTCATCATTAATTAGTTGCTTGTTAACATGCAAATTAGTAACATATTGGCTCTTAACTAGTCATTAAGTACTTATTAATGCCTTATTCGGCATGGCCTTATTATAACCCTAACCCTCTAACCCTAACCAAATAACTCTAAATTAAGTCTTTATTACTTAGAATATGTTCCCCTAGTGTCCAAATAACTCTAAATTAAGTCTTTGTTACTTAGAATATGTTCCCCATACTAAAGTGTTACCAAAAACATATAACTTTGTCTTGAATTTGAAAAAAAACAAAACATTTTATTTTTCACTAAAGAAGGGTTCGGTGAATGCGCATATGAAACTGGTGGGGTTCGGTACCTCCAACAAGGTTAAGAACCACTGAAGTAGATTAATAATTCATTTTCTACCACTTGTCCTTAATAATTTTGACAAAATAATAGAATGGAAAAGGGCACAATATGTTACTGCATATGTCAGCAGACAAATTAAGAGCCTTTGTTTGCTTACTTACTAATAAAAGAGAAGTTGTCTTGTATGTTCACTATTTTATTTAAGGACAAACTTGCAATAAGAAACATATGTTTAATGTACCCTAAGATTTTTTGTTAAAATAAAGCCAATAATGCAATTTTTAGTGGTCCCCTTTATTTAGAAAAGTACCGAAATAATTTTGGTACCGATACCGGTACCAAAATATTGGTATCGGGACAGCACTATACTACATATATGATTATTATTTTGTAGTGTGGAATATTAGAAAAGGTTAGATCAAGTGAAATTAGTCAAACAAAGAACAATGGTAAGTTTCAATTCAATTTGATTCAAGTACTCTATTTCTCCGTTGGGAACATCAGTGTCAGTTAACAGCAAAAGCAAAACTGTCAAGAATTTGAGTCTTTGATACAACAAAATAAGAGTCTATATTGCTACAATACCACGAACTAATAATACAATAAATGTACAATGAATGTATGAAAATAAATAAATGCCAAGAATTAATTACTATTGCTGAGTTTGATTGAGGTGGGCACAAAGCTGGACATTGCTCTCTTAGTTCTGAATAAAATGGACCTGTACCTGCAACCTGAGTGGATAATTGTATACCTTAAAATCTCTCTTCTGTTGTGAAAGCGGTTCATCTTCCCGCCCAATAACTTTACTGATAAGCTTGGTGATCTTATTGAGTGTGTTCCGGTGACCCATAACAGGCTGTTATATTGAATGTCATAACAGACTCAATGAACCATCTGTAGAAGGCACACACAACAGACTGATCAACCTGAAGTCTGCAGAGTTTTCTCAGAAAATAAAGACGTTGCAGACATTTAGTAAAAATGTTCTCACTGTTGACTTGGAATGTCAGCTTGTGACCAACTGTTGTTCCGAGCCAAGGTACTTGTATGACTTGACCTATTGCGTCTTTGTTGATGCGGAGTGTATTGCTGGTGTGTTGTTCCTTCCTAAAATCAATAAGAAGTTCTTCTGTTTTGGGTGTATTGGGGTCTTATGTTGTGCCAATGACAAATGTGCTCGACAAAAAACCGCTAACCTTATAGCATAAAGAAATGTTTTTCTTTTGCAGTGTGGAATGTTAGAAAAGGCTTGATCAAGTACAATTACTCAAACAGCAATCGGAGTGTTGCTGGGGTTCAATCCCCACCTTCTACTGTTATGTCTTGGCGTAAATGAGGACTCAGATGCAGAGGAGTGACAATTGACTCAGACCTTTATTTAAATAATTCCTTGCTATCTCTAGGACAGAGTGATTAAAGAAAGTGGCTACAAAATCTATCTAAGATATATTCAAGCACCTATAGGGTATTAGCATAGGACATAAGGCAATAAACAGAAAATCACTCCATAAGGAGGAACAGGCAATAGCCAAAAAGTTCTATGAGTCGAATACACAAAAAAACCAACAATCTATAATAATCTACAAAAAGGAAATTCTCTCATGCTAAAAAGTTGAGACGCTATAAACAGAAAGTATGTATAAAGTATTTGAGAAGCCTGACAACTAAAAGCGCTCCAGAAGGAGGGGAAAAAAAAGGAAGACAAGGCACTATGAAAATTGATACAAAAAGACTTGACCAAAAAAAACTTAGCAAAAGAAAATCACTCTCTCAGAGGGAACAAAGGAATCAATAAACAAAGCGAGACAATACTTATCAAACTTGGTTGATGGCTGTGAACAAGGCTGTGGACAAGGCTGGAGGTACGTAGCGAGACGATATACTCTGGCAACAAGACAGGGGAAGACGAGGACTATATACACATGAGGGAGGGTGACACAGGTGGACACAATCAGGCAATCAGGAGAGACATCAGACCAGTGACACAGGAGGAAGGGCAAGTGGCCTGAAACGAGGAGGATTAGAATTTTCAAAATAAAACAGGAAATGTGCCAGACAACCCCAAAACAGGACTTCCCTCACCACGGTGTGACAGTACCCCCCCCTCTATGGCCGACTCCAGACGGCCCAGACTGTTCGGGGTGGTCTCTGTAGAAGTCCCCGATGAGAGTGGGGTCGACAATGTGGCGGGAAGGAACCCACTGTCTCTCTTCAGGTCCGTATCCTTCCCAATCCACCAGGAATTGTCTGCCCCGACCCCGGTTGCGCACTGCCAACAAGCGTTTAACTTTGTATACTGGTCCACCTTCAATTACTTCGGGTGGTGGAGGGGACGTGGTGGCTGGGACCATGGTGCTTTCTTTGGCTGGTTTGACCTGACTGACGTGGAAGGTGGGATGGACGCGGAGGGATCGGGGCAGACGAAGCCGAACCGCTGCAGGTCCGACGAGCTTGGTAATTGGGAATGGACCTACAAAGCGTGGTGCCAGTTTCCTTGATGTGACCTTGAGATGTAAGTTCTTGGCTGAAAGCCAGACTCTCTGACCGGGTTCGTACGCAGGCGCAGGTCGTCTCTTGCGGTCTGCCGCTCTCTTCATCCGATCTTGTTGTCTGGTCAATACTTGACGGGCGGCTGCCCAAATGCGGCGACAACGTCGGACCATGGCATGGGCGGAGGGGACCGACACTTCTGACTCATTCTCTGGAAAGAGAGGGGGCTGGTACCCTAAGGCACAATGAAAGGGAGAGAGGCCGGTGGCTGATGTAGGCAGCGAATTGTGCGCATACTCTACCCAGACCAGGTGTTTGCTCCATGTTGAGGGGTTCTGGCAGACCAAGCACCGGAGGCCGGTTTCCAGCTGCTGGTTAAGTCGTTCGGTCTGGCCGTTGGCTTCTGGATGATATCCTGATGTCAGGCTGGCCTTGGCTCCAATGAGTCGGCAGAACTCCCCCCAGAACCGTGATACAAACTGTGGTCCCCGGTCTGAAACAATGTCTTTGGGAAATCCATGAACTCGGAATACATTAGTCATCATAGTCTCTGCCGTCTCTTTGGCGGATGGTAATTTAGGCATAGCAATGAATCGGACCATTTCGGAGAATCTGTCGACCACGGTGAGGACGGTGGTGTTACTTTGTGAGACCGGGAGGCCTGTAACGAAGTCCATCGAGATGTCTGACCACGGTCTGGAGGGAATGGGGAGCGGCTGGAGAAGTCCCATGCGAGACCTGGAAGACATTTTGTTCCTGGCACAGACCTAACAGGCCTCTACGTACTCCCGGACCTCCGTCTCCATGGCTGGCCACCAGAACCGCCGGGAGATCACAAACATGGTTCTTTTAACTCCCGGATGGCACGAAAGCCGCGAGGTGTGAGCCCAATGAATCACCCGGGGACGCAGCTCAGTGGGGACAAACAATCGATTAACAGGACATCCCCTAGGTGGCGGGGCCAAACCGTTAGCTTGCTTTACCTCTGTTTCTATTGGCCAAGTTACCGCTCCTACCACACAGTTCAGTGGAAGGATAGTCTCAGGTTGCTTGGCCTCAAGCTCGGGGTCGAATAATCGTGACAAGGCGTCTGGCTTGACGTTGCGGGACCCCGGCCTGTAGGAGAGCGAGGAAAAGCGATTAAAAAAAAGCGCCCACCTGGCCTGGCGAGAGTTGAGTCTCTTAGCCTTCTTTATGTATTCCAGGTTCTTGTGATCTGTCCAGACGATGAACGGGTGTTCGGCCCCCTCGAGCCAATGCCTTCATTCCTCCAAGGCGAGCTTCACCGCCAGCAACTCACGATTGCCGACATCATAGTTCTTTTCAGCTTTGGACAGCCGCCGCGACAGAAAGGCACATGGATGCATCTTGCCGTCCTGTTGAGAACGTTGAGACAGGACCGCTCCCACTCCTTCATTAGAAGCGTCCACCTCCACGACGAACTGGCGCTGCGGGTCCGGAATGGTGAGGATGGGCGCTGAGGTGAAGCGGAGTTTGAGTGTCTGGAAGGCCCTCTCTGCTTCCGGAGACCAGTGGAACCGCACCTGGGGAGAGGTAAGAGCATGGAGAGGAGCAGCTATTGCGCTGAAGCTTCTGACAAACCGCCTGTAAAAGTTAGCAAAACCCAAGAATTGCTGAACCTTCTTGCGGTTGTCAGGTGTAGGCCAATCGGCCACAGCGCTAACTTTAGCCGGATCCATCTGCACTCTTCCAGGAGCTACAATGAAGCCCAGGAAGGAGACAGTGTCGGCATGAAAAACACTCTTTTCAGCTTTAACATACAAGTCATTGTCCAAAAGTCTCTTTAAAACCTGGGTTACGTGGACTTGGTGAGTGTCACTGTCAGGAGAATAAATCAATATATCGTCAAGGTAGACGTACACAAAATGGTCCAGGAAGTCTCTTAGAACTTCATTGATCATTGCTTGGAACACAGCGGGGGCATTGGTGAGTCCGAAGGGCATGACCCTGTATTCATAGTGGCCGCTGGGTGTGTTGAATCCAGTCTTCCACTCGTCTCCCTCTTTAATTCGGACCAGATGGTAAGCGTTGCGTAGATCCAGTTTGGTGAATATTTTGGCCTGTTGGAGTTGGTCGAAGACAGAGGACATGAGGGGAAGAGGGTAACGGTTCTTAATAGTAATGTCATTGAGTGGGCTGTAATCAATGCAGGGTCTTAACGACCAGTCTTTCTTCTTCACAAAGAAGAACCCTGCTCCTGCTGGCGATGACGACGGGCGGATCAAGCCAGCTTTCAGTGATGCAGAGATGTATTCATTCATGGCTGCCCTTTCTGGACCAGAGACAGAGTACAGGCGCCCCTTGGGAATAGTGGCCCCGGGCAGTAAATCAATGGCACAGTCGTAGGAACGGTGGGGTGGAAGTGACAGAACCTTAGTCTTGCTGAAAACTTGTCGTAGGTGGTGGTAACAGGAGGGAACATAATTCAGGTCCGGAAATTCTGAGTCTGTGGCAGGATTGGCAGAAAAAAGATTAATTTCCTTGACATTTTTCTTTTGGACAGTAGAAAAACTACATTTCTGGGTACATTCCCTTCCCCATACACTGATCTTCCCTGTTTTCCAGTCAACACGAGGGTTATGCTGGTACAGCCATGGATACCCCAAAATTAGCGAATGAGAGGGAGAAATAATCAGGTATGGACAAATTTGTTCCTGATGGCCGTCTATGTTCATTTGGAAAGGTTCACTGATGTGTGTGATGGTGAAAAGCTCCTTACCATTTAGAGAACTGGCCCTAATGGGTTTAGCCAGTGGTTCTGACTTGAGTCCTAGTCTCCTAGCTAAACCCCAGTCCATCAGACTCTCATCTGCCCCAGAGTCTATTAGCGCCTCTAGAATTGTGGTCGTGTGATGAGTTATCGTGATCTTGGTAAGAATACGTGGCATCTGAGGAACAGCCGGAACGTGACTCACCGCCTGGGGTCCCTTGGTTGGACACGAAGCGACAAGATGGCCACCCTCTCCACAGTAGAAACATATTCCCTCCATCAGCCGCTTGCGTCGCTCCTCTGGGGTCAGTCGGGCTCTCCCCAGCTGCATGGGTTCCTCCTCCTGATTTGTGCGTAGGTGAGGAAGTAGCTCCGGAGGTGGGCGGCGAGTTGTCGACCAGCTAGGTGCGAAAGGACGGGTGGTTCTCCCTGCAGCTTCCGATCCTCCTCCTCGCTGTCGTTTGAGCTGGGCTAGTCTGTTGTCCGTCCTGATAGCGAGCGCGATGAGGGCATCTAGGTTATCGGGTAGGTCCAGGGGAATGAGGAAGTCCTGTATGGAAGCTCCGAGCCCCTTAAGAAAAACATCATAGAGCGCCATGTCGTCCCACCCACTTTCAGCTGCCAGCGTGCGGAAGCGGATGGCGTAGTCGCACACTGAGCCGCTGCCCTGCTTTATGCTGCTTAGCTCTTGTGCCTTTTCTCTGCTGGAGGACACCGGGTCAAAAGTTCTTGTTAGAGCAGCTTGAAAGTCTTTAAATGAGTGGCAGAGTGACGAGTTCCGCCCCCATTCGGCAGAAGCCCACGCCTTGGCTCTATCCGTAAGATGGGAAATCATGAAGGCAATCTTGGAGCGGTCAGTGGGAAATGCATGGGGCATCAGTTCATAATGAATAGCACAGTCAATCAAAAAGGTCTTGCACAAACCGGGAGCGCCAGCGTATGGCGCCGGAGGAGCCAGCTTGCTTCCGGCTCCGGGAGGAGGTGAAGACAGGGTGGGAGCAGCGGGTGGCGTGGGGGGCTGGGACGCCGGAATCGGTCGAGCAAACTGCTCAAGTAGTCCTTGTAGCTGGGAGGACAGGTGACCCATGTTTGCTGCCATCGCCGTCTGAAACTCCTCCTGTCGGGCGAGCCGTGATTCCTGGGTGTGCAGGATTTCCGTCAGTTGTTTAGCCTCTGCTGAGTCCATACTGGCCAGAGTATACTGTTATGTCTTGGTGTAAATGAGGACTCAGATGCAGAGGAGTGACAATTGACTCAGACCTTTATTTAAATAATTCCTTGCTATCTCTAGGACAGAGTGATTAAAGAAAGTGGCTACAAAATCTATCTAAGATATATTCAAGCACCTATAGGGTATTAGCATAGGACATAAGGCAATAAACAGAAAATCACTCCATAAGGAGGAACAGGCAATAGCCAAAAAGTTCCATGAGTCGAATACACAAAAAAAACAACAATCTATAATTGTTATGTATTTGGAGCTACTAGGGCTGCCGTAGTTGTGAGGGACGCGGGGAATTATGGGTAATGTTGTCATCACAATACTATACTCCTGGAGAGCGGGAACACGGCTGTATGTTCGGAGTAGTAAGCTACAATAAAAGGTTAACGATCTATCTGTGCCTGCTGCATCATTGTTATAGGAAGACATAACAAAAGTGGCGACGAGGACGAGTGAACCGACGCGTGTTGTCAGTGTTAAGAAGAGGAGAAGTTTTCCTTGTCTCACGGGAGCCCCGAGCTAACGCTAATGCTAGCGCAGGTGTCCGCCGGCATTCCGACTATTCCTGCTGAGAGAAGAGGGGACCGGAGACCAGCGACACCGACCAAAGTCAAAAACGGAGCGCCATTAGCGGTAAGACGACCAGTAAGATGGCTGGAGTTATCGGCTCGATTGGCCCCTTTGATGAGAATGTCGAGCAATGGAGCTCATACACGGAGCGCTTTGACTATTTTGTCGCAGCAAATGGAATTGATGATGGCAAGATCGTACCTACTTTTCTGAGTGTGATCGGCCCGAAGACATTTACCCTGCTTCGGAGCATCCTACAGCCAGAGAAACCAGGGAGTAAAACGTATAAAAACATTGTGGACATTTTGACCAAACATTTCTCCCCCAAACCTCTGGTAATCGCCGAAAGATTCAGATTTCACCGGCGACATCAGGAAGAGGGTGAGTCTGTCACCATGTTCATGGCAGCTTTACGTAAACTGGCCGAACACTGTGAGTTTGGTGACACACTGAGTGATGCGTTAAGAGACAGGCTTGTATGTGGACTGGCAAATGAAGCAGCACAAAAAAGATTGCTTACAGAAAGTGATCTGACTCTTGAAAAGGCCATTAATATAAGTGTGTCTATGGAAATGGCATCTAGAGAAGCACAGCAGCTGCATGTGAAAGTGCACAAACTCAGCATCAACCAAGATGTGCAAGGGCCATGCTTTCGCTGTGGTAAATCTGGCCATCTTGCATCTGCATGTTGGTGCAAGGATATGGATTGCCATAAATGTGGGAAAAGAGGCCATGTGGAGCGGGCGTACAGATATAAAAAGAGCAAAGAGGATGGCTCAAAGACTGGAAATAAAGTGAAAAGTGCACATTACAAGAAGAAAAGACAGGTTCACACAGTCAAATATGAAAAGGAGAGTAACAGTGATTCTTCTGAGGAGGACATGTCTACCACAGTGAATACAATACGGGTAATGAATGTGGGTGAGAGCTCGGATGGTTTCTATGCCAAAGCCAAGTTGGAAGGACATTCCATAAAGATGCAAATAGACACTGGATCGAGGGCATCATTAGTGTCTTATAAAATCTACAGGAAACACATGAGACATCTCCCTCTACGTCCTGCAGACACTGTTTTCAGAGCATACACTGGACACACGGTGCACATGAAAGGAATGACCGATGTACTGGTGCAGTGTAACGATCAGACTGTGAGACTTCCAGTCTACATCACCCAGGGAGACTACGCCGCCATAATGGGTCGGGTGTGGTTAAAGGCGATCCATCTCAACTGGCAAGAGGTGAGAAAAATGTCAGACAGTTCTACACAGCTTCAGATGATACTGGAAAAGCATAAAGAGGTCTTTCGTGATGAACTGGGCTGCATGGAAAATATTACAGTAAAGCTACATGTCAAACCTGACACTAAACCTGTGTTTTTGAGAGCGAGACCAGTGCCGTACGCCATCAGATCAAAGGTGGAAACTGATTTGGATGCTTTGGTCAAAAATGGAGTCTTGGAGCCTGTAACGACTAGTGAGTGGGCTACACCCATCGTTCCAGTGCAAAAGAAAAATGGTGGAATCCGGACATGTGGAGACTTTAAGGTGACAGTCAACCCTGCCTTAATAGCAGAACAGTACCCACTTCCCCTGATCGATGACTTATTTGCTGGGCTGAGTGGAGGTCAAAAGTTCAGCAAAATAGATCTCAATCAGGCGTACCTGCAGATGCAGGTGGATGAACAGTCACGTGAGATGCTGACTATTAACACACACAAAGGGCTTTTCAGATACTGCAGACTGCCTTTTGGTATCACTTCTGCCCCGGCTCTGTTCCAGCGAGCTATGGACCAGATACTCTGTGGTCTAGCAGGAGTGCAGTGCTATTTGGATGACATCCTGTGTACAGGAGCAAATGATGAAGATCACCTGCATAACTTGGATGCTACACTTCAAAGATTGAGAGAGTATGGACTAAGAGTTCGCAAAGAAAAATGTGATTTCTTTCAATCATCTGTGGAATACCTTGGACATGTGATTGATGCTAAAGGACTTCATACAGCACCATCCAAAATCACAGCCATCGTGGAGGCACCTCCACCTCAAAACATCAGCCAGCTGCGATCCTTTTTAGGATTATTGAACTATTACGGACGTTTTATTCCTAATCTAGCATCACTGCTACAGCCACTGCATGAGTTGTTACGCCAGGACAAGACATGGAAATGGACAGCCAGCTGTCAGGAGGCTTTTGAGAAAGCCAAGGGGGCGTTAACCACATCAGAGGTGCTGACTCACTTCAACCCATCACTCCAAATTCAGCTAGCTTGTGATGCATCCCCATATGGAGTGGGGGCAGTGTTATCTCACATACTGCCAAATGGTGAGGAAAAACCGATCGCTTTCGCCTCCAGAACGTTGAACAAGGCAGAGTCCAACTATGCTCAAATAGAAAGAGAGGCACTGAGCATTGTTTTCGGGGTGAGGAAATTCCACCAGTATTTATATGGGAGGAAGTTCACTCTCCTAACGGACCATCGACCTCTCACGACCATCCTGGGACCACACACTGGGATACCATCTCTCGCTGCATCAAGACTGCAGAGGTGGGCTCTGCTGCTATCTGCTCACGCTTACGACATCAAATATCGTAAGTCAGACTCCCATTGCAACGCTGACGGGTTATCCAGACTTCCTCTTCCAGTCACAAAGCCCGATTCAAAAACGGAGGACATTTTTTACTTTAGAGAGGTGGAAAAGGCACCTGTTTCAGCAGTGCAGATCAAAAAAGTGACTCGCAACGACCCAGAGCTGTCAGAGGTCATGGACATTGTTGTTAAAGGTCGACCTGCTGGTGACACTGTGCGCCTGAAACCTTATATGGGAAGGAGGTTGGAGCTTTCTGTCCAGTCGGGATGCCTGCTATGGGGGAGGCGAGTGATCATTCCACTGTCACTTCGAGAAAAAATGTTGCAACAGCTTCATGCAGGACATAGTGGAATAGTCAAGATGAAAGAAATAGCGAGAAGCTATTTTTGGTGGCCAGGCATGGACAAACAAATCGAGGAAATGGCTACATCTTGTTCAGCTTGCCACAAAACCAGAAATAACCCACCATTAGCTCCCCTGCATCCGTGGGAATATCCCCAAGAACCATGGCAGCGGGTCCACATTGACTTCGCAGGGCCAGTGGAAGACAGAATGTTTCTGGTTGCTATTGACGCACACAGCAAATGGCCTGAGGTGGCGATAATGAGATCTACCACCACAGAAAGGACCATCGAAAGGCTAGGAGAGATGTTCTGTCGGTTTGGATCTCCGGTTCAGTTAGTCTCTGACAACGGACCTCAGCTGGTGTCGCATGAAATGTCTGCATTTCTACAAGCAAATGGAGTGCAGCATGTCACCTCAGCTCCTTACCATCCTGCCACAAATGGCCTTGCTGAAAGGTTCGTTCAGACTCTGAAACGTGCACTGAAAGCATCACAAGGACAAGGAACATTACACCAAAGACTACATACTTTTCTGCTGAACTACAGAAACACTCCTCACAGCACTACAAAGGCATCTCCTGCAAGCCTAATGTTCAAGAGAGACCTGCGTACGACCTTCGACCTGTTGAAGCCCTCAGCAGTAAAAGACACAGTTCGAGGCCAACAGGAAAAACAGATACAACGCAGGGAACGACAGGCGAAGAACAGAGTCTTCACAGCAGGCGAGACTGTGTTAGCGAGGAACTACAGTGGAGAACCTAAATGGGTTCCTGCTACTATCCTTGCTCAGACTGGACCAGTCTCCTACTCCGTTCAGACAGGTGACAGTGTCTGGAGGAGACATGCTGATCAGCTCCTGTCTGCGTCACCAGTGTCAGCAGAGCTGTCCTCGAAAGATCAGACAGATGTAGTGACCAACCCTTCAGTTCCTCTCCACACCCCAGTAAGACATCCAGTGCCAGATACATCTGTTCCAGCTGCAAGTGTGACTCCAGATGAGACTGAGACACATGTGCAGTTGAGCCCTAAAGACGGTTTTCCGTCAGTGGACAATAAGACTGATGCCCCTGCAGAGAGCAGGTATCCTAAAAGAGAGCGGCGACCCCCTACACGCTTGAGTTTTTAGAATAGTTAGCAACTACCACAGACCATCAGGGGCAGAATAATCCCCTTGGGATCAGTTGAGGGATAGAGGCAGTCTACCCTCATCCCTGAGTTAGAGTTAAAACATAT
>NC_084757.1:20760393-20812893 GCF_033978785.1 Entelurus aequoreus
ATGTTTAATTTAAAAAAGTGAAAGTTATCAAAGGGCATTCTTAAGTTTTTTTATATGTGGTCCTTGGTTGGAGGGGTGTATTCAAATAGATATGTTTAAGTATCAGAATTGAGTTATTTATTATTTGTCCTTATTGCAATCCTCTTATTTATCTCTAATTCCAAGTAAGGTCTCAGTGTCAGCTCTGACTATGTATCAAAAATGTCATTTTCCAGGACTTATACAGTGGTGCTTGGAGTGGACTCCCTGACAGGTGATGAGCCCAACAAACAGGTGTTTACTGCAGCCAGAGACATTCGCCATCCAGAATACGACGGGCATGAAAATGACATCATGCTCCTGAAGGTGAGGACAAAACTCCTCTTATGTCGAACTTTTACCCCAAGAAGAGCCCTATTTAGAAATGGAACAGCAGTAATGTCATGCCATTGATATTTACAGTAAAGTCCCTATAGATTAGAGAGTAACTTGATTTTCTATTTTGACTGCACATGCTCATTTACCTTAACCGTGGATGGTTACCTAAAAGGAGACGTGTGTTGTTTTACGGTTAGTGCATATGTCAATGCATAGATGAGCCCGGAGACTTTGACTGAAAAATTCACTCCAAAATAGAGTACGCCATGATGGTACTTTAGATAAAACATTTACCAAGTTTATATATCAACAGCCCAAGATCATTTTTGCTGCATTTTATCAGTTTAATGGCAGTTTGGGTGATTTACGCTTATCAAAGCTCTGAGGATTATGCTCATGGCTTTCTGGCGCTGCCCGATGGTTCAGGGGCACAGTTATACCTAAATGTATCGGCAAGAATGAGATTATTCGTTTTTTTCATAGAAAAAATATTAATATGATACAGTCTGTTGAAAAGTAGCAGTCATAGTTAGTCAATGGGTGGAAAGAGTTCTGAAAATAAAGTGTTTGTATTTTATATTTAAATCCTAGTCCAGGGGTGTCAAAGTAAGTTTAGCTCAGGGGCCGCATGGAGGAGAATCTATTACCAAGTGGGCCGGAATGGTAAAATCATGGCATGATAACCTTATGAAACCGTACAAACCACAAATAATCCTCTGGACAAAACACTTCAAGATTGTTGAAAATTCTGAGGACCTTGGTGCAGTTTCAAAAACACAATGAGCTTAGACTTCGTCTCCGAGTATCTACAAAGCCAGGACTAAACTTTAAGTCACAGTCTTTCTGGGATTGAACAAATAACACAACATGTAAACTCTTCTAGGTATCAAATACCTCCTTTGTCATGTCCACGTATCAATCCAGAGCTAACTCAATAAACCGCAAGAAACGGAGGTAAAAACTATTCAAAAGGGTTGAGTTTCACTTTCTCGTGTTTGACAGAGACATTTTGGGGCAACGAGGGTGCCAATTGACCATGTGTTCGAAGCAGAAGACATAAAACGGCGGTTTTAAAGGCCTACTGAAATGAATTTTTTTTATTTAAACGGGGATAGCAGATCCATTCTATGTGTCATACTTTATCATTTCGCGATATTGCCATATTTTTCCTGAAAGGATTTAGTAGAGAACATCGACGATAAAGTTCGCAACTTTTGGTCGCTGATAAAAAAAGCCTTGCCTGTACCGGAAGTAGCGTGACGTCACAGGTTGAAAGGCTCCTCACATTTCCCCATTGTTTACACCAGCAGCGAGAGTGATTCGGACCGAGAAAGCGACGATTACCCCATTAATTTGAGCCAGGATGAAAGATTCATGGATGAGGAACGTCAGAGTGAAGGACTAGAGTGCATTGCAGGTCGCATCTTTTTTACGCTCTGACCATAACTTAGGTACAAGCTGGCTCATTGGATTCCACACTCACCTTTTTCTATTGTGGATCACGGATTTGTATTTTAAACCACCTCGGATACTATATCCTCTTGAAAATGAGAGTCGAGAACGCGAAATGGACATTCCCAGTGACTTTTATCTCCACGACAATACATCGGCGAAGCACTTTAGCTATAGAGCTAACGTGATAGCATCGGGTTTAACTGCAGTTAGAAACAAAAGAAATAAACCCCTGACTGGACGGATAGACAGAAAATCAACAATACTATTAAACCATGGACATGTAACTACACGGTTAATGCTTTCCAGCCTGGCGAAGCTTAACAATGCTGCTGCTAACAACGCCATTGAAGCTAACTTAGCTACGGGACCTCACAGAGCTATGCTAAAAACATTAGCTATCCACCTACGCCAGCCAGCCCTCATCTGCTCATCAACACCCGTGCTCACCTGCGTTCCAGCGATCGACGGAGCGACGAAGGACTTCACCCGATCACCGATGTGGTCGAGGGCTAGCGTCGGATAGCGCGTCTGCTATCCAAGTCAAAGTCCTCCTGGTTGTGTTGCTGCAGCCAGCCGCTAATACACCGATCCCACCTACAGCTTTCTTCTTTGCGGTCTTCATTGTTCATTAAACAAATTGCAAAAGATTCACCAACACAGATGTCCAGAATACTGTGGAATTTTGCGATGAAAACAGAGCTTTTTGTATTGGATACAATGGTGTCCGAATACTTCCGTTTCAACCATTGACGTCACGCGCATACGTCATCATACATAGACGTTTTCAAACGGAAGTTTCGCGGGAAATTTAAAATTGCACTTTGTAAGTTAACCCGGCCGTATTGGCATGTGTTGCAATGTTAAGATTTCATCATTGATATATAAACTATCAGACTGCATGGTCGGTAGTAGTGGGTTTCAGTAGGCCTTTAAGTTTCATGTGGGTTGAGGAGGAGGAGCCACAGTCACCCTTTACTGTGTACCTCTTGCATAGCCCCGGTATAAACCGTCTGCTTACCTAACAGAATTGCTATTGTGACATCCAGTGGTCACATTTAGAACAGCTGTTTCTTTCGTTTGAAAAAAAAAAAGCAGCTCATTTTAAAACTTGGCAAACTCATCACGCGGGCCGGATAAAACCTGTTTTGCCCGCGGGCCGTAGGTTTGACACCCCTGTCCTAGTTTAACAACGTTCTGGTCAAAAACACAAAGCAATTTTATAAAAAATGTTAAATAAAAAAAAAAACCTATGGCAAAATTTCAGACCGCTCACCTTGAAACGGAACAATCAAATTACATAAGGAACACATAATGCCTGCTTTGGGCCTTAGGGTTGCACACAAGGGTTAAAAAGAAACCTATTACAAGTGGCAAAAAATGCCTGGGTGTTAATGCCACTTCCTTGCTCTTTTGCATAAAAGGTGCAACAAAAAAAAACAAATATGCATTCTTTGACGGTTGTGTAACAGTGGTCCTCCCGCGTAACCCAGCCCTTCACATGCCGGGATCGAACAAAGGACCACACATCCCTACTGATTGAGAGTTAAGTCCAGCAACGCTACAGCCAATGAGCTGTCAACCTGTTATCTAGTGCAGCTTTTAGTGCGGGGGTCAGCAACCCGCGGCCCTCGAGCCGCGTGCAGCTTTTTAGTGGTGCCCTAGTGGCTCTCTGGAGCATTTTTAAAAAAGGATTGAAAATGGAAAAAGATGGGGGAAAAATATGTTTTTTTTGTTTTAGTATGCTCTTTATTACCAAATTGTTAGAAAGCCCACTGTTTAATGTGTTTGTGTGTATGCTTCACTGATGAGAGTATTTGGTGAACATCGTTTTGTCCTACTAATTTTGAACTCACCATAGTGTGGACTGTGACGCAACAGTTGGTTTACATGTAAAATCTTCCACTCCTCCTTTCTCTCTTTTTGTCCACCAAAAGTTTCATGCTGTGCGTGAATGCACAAAGGTGCGCTTTGTTGATGTTGTTGACTTGTTGGAGTGCTAATCAGGCATATTTGGTCACTGCATGACTGCGAGCTAATCAATGCTAACATGCTATTTGGGCTAGCTGTATGTACATATTGCATCATTATGCCTCATTTGTGGGTATATTTGAGCTCATGTAATATCCTTTACTTTTATACTCTTTGTATATCATTTATATTTGCATGTCTCGTGACACATTTTCTGTATGTAATATTGGCTGCATTTCAGATAGTTCTTTGTGTGCCATGTTGTTCCAGACCACAGCAAACGTTAACCTAGCTTGCCAAATATTGTAACACATACATTAGAAGAAGACAGCCTGCCGTTTCCTTTAACTTGGACACACACATCTATACCTTTGGTCATTAAAAGCCAGTAATTTCCAGGAGTTATCTCACCTTCCGAGTAGCCTCTGATTTACTAATGGTTTTTAATGTAGTACAAATGTGTAGAATAAATATTACATTTCAACATTTCTGTCAACGAAGATCTGCTTCAGCCTGCGACACCTAGTCATTTTGATAGTAGGCTGTTATAGCTAATATAGACACTTACATCATGTGTTGCCTTCATTTTAAGACTTACTGTATATACCGCTTATCATTTTTTGCGGCTCCAGACAGATAAGTTTTTTGTATTTTTGGTCCAACATGGCTCTTTCATCATTTTGGGTTGCCGACCCCTGTCTTAGGGCGTCGAGTCTGGAGGTTTAACCAACGTACTATCGCACGGCCACACTAGCTAGCATCCGGCGATGATGTCATGAACACCTGTTTCTAGAACAAGTGCGGCGAAAAAGCTGAGACAAAAGGAAACACACACCCCTAAAGTCAGTCCTTTCATGTTGATAGTACGGAGTCTGAGGAAAGTTTTGCAGCCATTCCTAATTCGATAGAGAAATTCCACTGTTATATGATACGCTATTATGTATACGCTATTATGTATGCACTCATCTCGTTCTTTGACATTTTTTTTTGCCCTCAAGCTTAATGCCAGCGCCCAACTGACGGAGCAGGTGCAGCTGATCGCTCTCAAAAGAGGCCGAATGGGAAGAAGAGACAGCGGCTCATGCATCACGGCCGGCTGGGGAGACATCGGCGACAACAGGACCTTGCCCGACACTCTGCAGGAGGTCAACGTCACCCTGCTGTCTCAGCGGACGTGTCGCAGGCGATGGAGGGGGGTCCCCATCGCCAGGACGATGGTCTGCGGCACAGGGTCGCGAGATGTACAAGGCTTCTGCTCGGTAAGATTGCCTCAAAACTAGAGATGTCCGATAATGGCTTTTTTGCCGATATCCAATATTCCGATATTGTCCAACTCTTGATTACCGATTCCGATATTAACAGATACCGATATATACAGTCGTGGAATTAACACATTATTATGCCTAATTTTGTTGTGATGCCCCGCTGGATGCATTAAACAATGTAACAAGGTTTTCCAAAATAAATCAACTCAAGTTATGGCAAAAAATGCCAACATAGCACTGCCATATTTATTATTAAAGTCACAAAGTGCTTTTTTTTTTTTTAACATGGGAGGTAGGGAGTTACGGGGGGTGTATCGTAGCGTCCCGGAAGAGTTAGTGCTGCAAGGGGTTCTGGGTATTGGTTCTGTTGTGTTTATGTTGTGTTACGGTGCGGATGTTCTCCCGAAAATGTGTTTGTCATTCTTGTTTGGTGTGGGTTCACAGTGTGGCGCATATTTGTAACAGTGTTAAAGTTGTTTATACGGACACCCTCAGTGTGACCTGTATGGCTGTTGACCAAGTATGTATGGCATTCACTTGTGTGTGTGAAAAGCCGTAGATATTATGTGACTGGGCCGGCACGCAAAGGCAGTGTCTTTGAGGTTTATTGGCGCTCTGTACTTCTCCCTACGTCCGTGTACACAGCGGCGTTTTAAAAAGTCATAAATTTTACTTCTTGAAACCAATACTGATCATTTTGAAACCGATACCGATAATGTCCGATATTACATTTTAAAGCATTTATCGACATCCCTACTCAAAACTGCTTCATTTCAAAAGCGACCTACTAACTTTTCTTACCTATCGGTCCATGTTTCTGTGTATTTTGGATCTGTGTAAGTCCCAAAAATGTGGAATCAAACCATGGCGGCATGGCACAGATATTCATAAATCAATCTTGTCTTCCTTCAAAGTCAATAAGCTCCTTTTTTTTCTCTATTCTCTTGTTGTGGGGCAGACTGGCTTGTACATGCACATGCATCCTCCGCTGTTGCCGTTTCTAATACAAGGAAGCATATAATTCTAACTTCAATCCAGCAGTGGACTCAATATGGAAGCACTAAAAACTACAACGTGGCTGACAGGAGAAGACGCCGTCGAAGTGGAGGCACGTAAATAAGAAAATAAATGCGCATTGTGAAAAGACAGCAGCTTGAAGATGGTCTGTAAAACATGATCCATGCTAAATTTTGACCAAAGAACCACCATTACATGTTATGTAAACTAAATGGAATTGTTTTAAATTGGAAAAATAAATCATTATATGAAACCTTTAAGATGTGTAGTGAAGCCTTTTTGAAAGTAAATAAAAACTAGTCTGTTCCGAAATCAAACTGTAGCCATCATGAATTATCTGTAGAGGATGTTTTTAAAGTAACTGACAAGTGTAAAAATGAGGGCTGTCAAACGAACAAAACATTTATTGTGAATATTGCATTTTGTCTGCAGTTACCTCGTAAATAACTGCGGTTCGCGAGGAGTGGGTAAGCAGTGTTATGTCTATGGACATGGCAGCTTTTCCAAAATGACGTCATGAAAACAATTACAAAACAAACATCAACTCTATATTCTTACTTCAAAAGAAAGCGATTAGAATTGTAAATTATGCAGATTATCATGACCATACCAATGCTCTGTGTATTAAATTAAAAACATTAAAACTGCACGATCTTGTTAACCTCAACACTGCTATTGTGACGTACAAAGCTCATAACCACATGCTGCCTCTGTGTCTACAGGAGAGGTTCGAACCCAGAGAGAATCCCTATGACCTCAGAGGTTCAGCTGTCTTTCAGAAAGCTAACATAAGAACGAGCTTAAAAAGTAGATGTGTTTCTGTCAGGGGGGTTCAACTGTGGAACAGCTTGGATGATTGCTTAAAATGTTCCAGTTCCATTCACACATTTAAAAAACACTTTAAGACCAATGTCTTGAAAAAATATATCACTCTTGAATTAACACAGTAGTTAATATTATGATCAATGTTAATTAAAATACTAAATGTGGGATATAAATAATAATGGAAGTATAATTGTTTGTATATAGTATATAATTGGTGCAAAGGTTTAACACGTGTACAAGGATATTTCACATGCCTTTACTGTGTATATAATTGAACTGTGTTTATGTTGTGTATAATGTGTATTTATATGTTGTACAAAGGACATTTCATAATTTTCGGAAGTTCATCTTGTACTTGACATTGTTTATAGGGTTAGGCGCAATAAGTGTTCAACTTCAGCCTAAAGCCTTTCGGTCTGCAACATTTTCATTTTCAATCTATGAATGTACAACTCTTTGTTTATTTTGTTGACGATTGACCGAAGAATAATAAACTAATAATAATAATAAACTAATACATAATAAAATCCGCAACCTAAGAAGCGACCGTTTGAGCGCCTCGTCTCTTATAAGTTGAGCAAACAATGTTGAAGGACAGGACGTCTGTAATTTTGCGAAACCGTTGCAATAAAGTAATAAAACCAAGTGTGATTAACAATTTTTCTCATGTTTGGGGCTAATAAAGTTAATATTAGAACAGCATTAATAAGTGAAGTTTGCCTAATAGGGGACCATCCATCCATCCATCCATTTTCTACCGCTTGTCCTGTTCGGGGTCGCGGGGGGTGCTGGAGCCTATCTCAGCTGCATTCGGGCGGAAGGCGGGGTACACCCTGGACAAGTCGCCACCTCATCACAGGGCCAACACAGATAGACAGACAACATTCACATTCACACACTAGGGCCAATGTTTAGTGTTACCAATCAATCTATCCCCAGGTGCATGTCTTTGGAGGTGGGAGGAAGCCGGAGTACCCGGAGGGAACCCACGCAGTCACGGGGAGAACATGCAAACTCCACACAGAAAGATCCCGAGCCCGGGATTGACCTGAGGACCTTCGTATTGTGAGGCACATGCACTAACCCCTGTGTCACCACGCTGCCTTAATGGGGGAACCTTTCAAACAAAATGCCAATTAGTACGGTGCAAACAGATGTTACCTCTGCTCATCAGCGCTCTTAGGATGAGGAATTTATAAGATGTGAAAATGTCCCTTAATGATAGGAGCACAAATTTCAACCCTTCCGACATAAGTGCCTGGTACTACAATTAAATACTCCCTGGTTGCCTTTTAACGGAATACGGTAAAATAAACTAATTCGGCCAAAATACAAACAAGCTTTGGTAAAATTGTTCTTGTTCTTATTTTTAGGGTGATTCAGGTGGCCCGCTGGTTTGCGACGGCGAGGCTGCAGGCGTGGTGTCGTTCTCTGGGCAAAGATGCGGCAACCCCAGGACCCCCGATGTCTACACGCGCATATCGTCCTTCACAGACTGGATTTCCAGTGTGTTGAACAGCAATCAAATAAATGAGGCATCGTATGAATAAAGATAGCACATCATTTGTTAGTGCTGAGGTTGTTAAAAAAGCATGAGAATCAATTATGTTGACTGGCTTTATGTCTTTTTGCTGCATTATGAGGCATCATGAATGCTTTTGCTCTGGCAGGATTCATTAGGTATGCTAGCTTTAGGGTCAGCCTAGTTCGTCTGAAATTTTTTAACTTTCCAAAACTCATACAAAATTGTTTTCAGGTGTAACCACACTTGTGGATTTAAGGAAACGTTCAACATAAATAGGTTTGAACAACTAAATTAAACTACATTATAAAATTAAGTTTTGTTGTAATCATTTGTTGTGTATTGCTACATCAGGGGTCACCAACGCGGTGCCCGCGGGCACCAGGTCGCCCGTAAGGACCAGATGAGTCGCCCGCGGGCCTGTTCTAAAAAAAAAAAAAAAAAAAAAAAAAAAAAAAAAAAATTTAAATGTTTTTTTTTTATTTTTTATTTTTTTTTAAATTAAATCTACATAGAAAACACAAGATACACTTTCAATCAGTGCATCAACCCAACACAAAAGGGGTTATTTCTTTCTGCTACCAATATTCTGGTTCCCACAACATAGACAACACATCTGCAAGGGACACAGTCCCTGAAGCACACATGATTGTATAGGCTGCTGGTCCACTAAAATTTTCATTAATTACTATTTTTTCATGTAATTATTTTTATATTGTTTTACTTTCTTTTTTATCCAAGAAAATGTTTTTTATTTATTTATCTTATTTTATTTTTTATTTTTTTAAAAGGGCCTTATCTTCAACAGACCAGGTTGTCAATGAAATTAGATTTTTTTAGAGGGTTTTTTAAACCAGGCCCAGTCCAGATAATGTCCAAGTCGGACTCAGCAACACACACCTTCATTCATGTACACAAAAAAAAATTAGGGAACACAACAGATTGCATATAATTTATAAACAAAACACTTTGCATTCCATTCGAAAGGACGTTCCCTTTAGATTTCCGATCCTTAACATTTTACATTTATCATAATTAAGCTTAAGGCCAGATTGCTGTGAAAATATGTCCAAAAGATTAAGAAGGTTCCGCAAACAATGAGGAAAAATCTTATCTTTGTGAATCAGCCTTTTCTGACATGAACTTCATCAAGAACAAACACAGAACACGCCTCACTGATGCACATCTGCAAGACTCACTCAGAGTTGCAGTGTCAAGTTACACACCAGAGTACAACACACTAGTTAACAGCATGCAATGCCAGGCTTCCCACTAACTGACAAAGAAACAGATAACAGATTTGGTGTCCAGTTCAAAGTGTGACATGATTTAAAAATTTTAAAGAGTTTACTTTTGTATTTTACATGAGTTATTATTTGTACAAACATGGTGCAAAGTAATTCATGATTTGTTAAAAAATGTTAGTGGCTAGCTAGTTAAAATGGGATATTGTGATTTCACAAGACTGTCTTAGAAGTGATCATTTGAAAATGTTCAATTTGAAAAATGTGCACTTAGAGAAAATATAAAAATAAAGTGTTGCATATTGATATTTATCTGTTTCTATATATATTTATTGTGAGAAATCATTAAGATGATCAGTGTTTCCACAAAGATAAATATAATTAATTATTAATAATAACAGAGTTAAAGGTAAATTGAGCAAATTGGCTACTTCTGGCAATTTATTTAAGTGTGTATCTAACTGGTAGCCCTTCGCATTAATCAGTACCCAAGAAGTAGCCCTTGGTTTCAAAAAGGTTGGTGACCCCTGTGCTACATTGACCGATTGCTTCCAAGCAAGTTTTTCTTCCAACCAAGATCAATTGCTTTTTTTTAAAAATATTGCCTTTTATTCAAATTCCACCAATTATAATTGTTCATCCTAACACTATATAGGGCAAAAAAACATATTTGGTCAACTTTTCTCCAGCCTCTATAGCAGATCTGGGCAAATTAAAGGCCTACTGAAAGCCACTACTACCGACCACGCAGTCTGATAATTTATATATCAATGATGAAATCTTAACATTGCAACACATGCCAATACGGCCGGGTTAACTTATAAAGTGCAATTTTAAATTTCCCGGGGAACTTCCGGTTGAAAACGTCTATGTACCATGACGCTTGCGCGTGACGTCAATGGTTGAAACGGAAGTATTCGGACACATTGTATCACAATACAAACAGCTCTGTTTTCATCGCAAAATTCCACAGTATTCTGGACATCTGTGTTGGTGAATCTTTTGCAATTTGTTTAATGAACAATGGAGACTGCAAAGAAGAAAGCTGTAGGTGGGATCGGTGTATTAGCGGCTGGCTGCAGCAACACAACCAGGAGGACTTTGAGATGGATAGCAGACGCGCTATCCGACGCTAGCCGCCGACCGCATCCAAAATTGGGTGAAGTCCTTCGTCGCGCCGTCGATCGCTGGAACCCAGGTGAGCACGGGTGTTTATGAGCAGATGAGGGCTGGCGTAGGTGGAACGCTAATGTTTTTATCATAGCTCTGACGAGGTCCTGTAGCTAAGTTAGCTTCAATGGCGTCGTTAGCAACAGCATTGCTAGGCTTCGACAGGTGGCACAGCATTAACCGTGTAGTTACAGGTCCAGCGTTTGGTTCGGTGTCTCCTGATAGTAGTATTGTTGATCTTCTGTCTATCCTTCCAGTCAGGGGCTTATTTATTTTGTTTCTATCTGCATTTAAGCACGATGCTATCACGTTAGCTCTGTAGCTAAAGTGTTTCACCGATGTATTGTCGTGGAGATAAAAGTCACTGTGAATGTCCATTTCGCGTTCTCGACTCTCATTTTCAAGAGGATATAGTATCCGAGGTGGTTTAAAATACAAATCCGTGATCCACAATAGAAAAAGGAGAAAGTGTGGAATCCAATGAGCCCTTTTACCTAAGTTACGGTAGAGCGAAAAAAGATACGTCCTGCACTGCACTCTAGTCCTTCACTCTCACGTTCCTCATCCACAAATCTTTCATCCTCGCTCAAATTAATGGGGTAATCGTCGCTTTCTCGGTCCGAATCGCTCTCGCTGCTGGTGTAAACAATGGGGAAATGTGAAGAGCCCTTCAACCTGCGACGTCACGCTACTTCCGGTACAGGCAAGGCTTTTTTTTATCAGCGACCAAAAGTTGCGAACTTTATCGTCGATGTTCTCTACTAAATCCTTTCAGGAAAAATATGGCAATATCGCAAAATGATCAAGTATGACACATAGAATGGATCTGCTATCCCCGTTTAAATAAAAAAAATGTCATTTCAGTAGGCTTTTAAGGCCCGTTAAGCTTTTCAATCTGGCCCGCTGGAAATTCCCAAATAATTTTTTTAGATCTTTAAGATGGAAACTGTAGCTTCCATTATGATGTGCAGTGATGTTTTCAAATGACCGTAAGTCTTGAACTGTACAAAGTATTTCAATGGTTGGAATCTGCACTTTTGCATGATATACTAGTTACTATAGTAATCTAAGTCACAGCAGCTCAGACCAGGCACCAAGCAGTGTAGGTGGGGAGCGTTTCCACAGAGCATTTCCAGAGCCTGAAATGCGGATGTCAGGGACAGACGCGGAAGGAGATTTTTACAACAAAGTTCTAAAGCTTAGTGATGTATCAAATTGTAGGTGGGGTTTCTTTTTTACCCTTCGCGTTCATATTTCGCTGTGTTTGTTGCATTTTGTATTGCGTTTCGCTTGATTGTAAAATATGTCGATCGAGAGGAGGGTGTTGTCAATATTCAGTGTTTTATCGTTCATAGTTAATATTGTAAATCCCACATTCTATATTTTCGTGTACATTCTGGGTGTCTCATTCAGTAAAAAAATGGAAAATTCAGTTCCGTTTATAGCATTCAAGGCAAGGCAAGGCAAGGCAACTTTATTTGTATAGCGCTTTTCATACACAAGGCAGACTCAAAGTGCTTCACAGACAACAAAGTGAAATGAAAGAAAATAAAAGCAAAATTAAAATGCAGACAATAAAAATAAAAACAGTGCAGACGTTAAAAGTTAAAAGATTAAAAGATTTAGCTGAAAGCTAAGGTGAACATAAAAGTCTTCAGTCTAGTTTTAAAAGTAGTGAGAGTTGGGGAGAGTCTGACATCTTCAGGAAGTTTATTCCAGCTATGTGTTGCATAGTGACTGAATGATGATCTCCCTTGATTTGAGTTTACTCTTGGAACCGCTAACAGATTGGTCTCAGAAGATCTTAGTGATCTACAGGGCTTATATAGTGGGAGCATATCAGTGATATACTTGGGCCCTAGACCATGTAGTGATTTATATGTGAGCAGGAGGATTTTGAAATCTATTCTCTGATGTACAGGGAGCCAATGTAAGGATTTAAGAATTGGTGTAATGTGCTCACATTTTTTGGTCTTTGTTAGAACTCTAGCAGCAGCGTTCTGAACAAGCTGTAGCTGCCTGACAGTTTTTTTGGGAAGACCTGCAAGGAGACCATTACAATAGTCTAGCCTACTGGTAATAAAGGCATGTACAAGTTTTTCAAAGTCTTGAGCTGACATGAGCCCTCTAAGTCTTTTTACATTTTTGAGGTGATAGTAGGCCGATTTTGTTACTGATTTGATGTGACTGTCGAAATGTAAATCAGAATCTAAAATAACCCCAAGATTTCTGGCTTTATTTGAGGTTTTCAGGGACAGTGATTGAAGGTGTTGGATGACTTTAAACCTTTCTTTTTTAGCACCAAAAACAATTATCTCAGTTTTATCTTCATTTAGTTGTAGGAAATTTTGGCACATCCAGTGTTTGACTTGCTCAATGCACTGGCACAGAAGATCTATGGGGCGATAGTCATTTGGTGATAGCGCTACATAGATTTGGGTGTCATCGGCATAGCAATGATGGTCAATGTTATTATTTTGCATGATTTGTCCTAGTGGGAGCATATAGATGTTAAATAAAGTCGGCCCCAAGATTGAACCTTCAATCAGACATTATTGGGAGGTTTTGTATTAGTGTTCCTAAAAATAGATATAGCGGCCCCCAGACACTTTTTTTCTCTAAATTTGGCCCCCGAGTCAAAATAATTGCCCAGGCATGCTCTATAGTTATAATACTACTGCTAGTAGTAGTAGTAGTAGTAGTAATTAATAATACAAATATATAATAACTACTAGGGCTGTGAATCTTTGGGTGTCCCACGATTCGATTCAAAATCGATTCTTGGGGTCACGATTCGATTCAAAATCAATTTTTTTTTTCAATTCAACACGAATCTCGATTAAAAAACAAATTAATTTTTTTAAAAAAAATTTTTAATGATAACAATACACAACAATACCATAATAATGCAATACAATTTCAAAACCAAACCCGACCCAGCAACATTCAGAATAGCAATAAACAGAGCAATTGAGAGCAATTGAGGACACACAAACATGACACGGAACAATCTAAAAGTAGTGAGACAAAAATGAATATTATCAACAACAGTATCAATATTAGTAACAATTTCAACATAGCAGTGATTAAAAATCCCTCATTGATATTATCATTACAAACATTAATTTTAAAAAATTATTTAAAAAAATGAACAATAGTGTCACAGTGGCTTACACTTGCATCATATCTCATAAACTTGACAACACACTGTGTCCAATATTTTCCACAATGATATAATAAGTCATATTTTAGGTTCATTTAATAGTGTCTGAAAATTGTCGACCTTCTATGAAGCCAGTTTGGTCAGTATGAATTAATTTTCCTATTACATTTGATAATCGTGTGGCTAAAAATTTTGCCAAGATTCAAAAGGATTCTCCATTCATTCAATACATAGGATTTCAGCAGGATCTACCCCAGTCTGCTGACATGCAAGCAGAGTAGTAGATTTTTGTAAAAAGCTTTTATAATTGTAAAGGACAATGTTTTATCAACTGATTGCAATAATGTAAATTTGTTTTAACTATCAAATGAACCAAAAATATGACTAATTTTAACTTTGTGAAAATATTGGACACAGTGTGTTGTCAAACTTATGAGATGCGATGCAAGTGTAAGCCACTGTGACACTATTGTTCTTTTTTAAAAATTTTTTTATAAATGTCTAATGATAATGTCAATGAAAAAATAATAAATAAAATCGATTTTTTAAAAATGAGAATCGATTCTGAATCGTACAACGTGAGAATCGCGATTCGAATTCGAATCGATTTTTTCCCACACCCCTAATAACTACACAATTTGTGGTCTTAATTTTCAAAGGAATAAAGTTTTCTATAATGGTTTTTTGTATTTGATTACCCTCTCTACCACCAGCCTATCACTTCATTATATTAATTATGAAAAAATATATTGGCGAAAATTGGATAATTGGGGAAACAAAACATTTCACTGCTCTATCTAAATCAGTGGTTCTTAACCTGGGTTCGATCGAACCCTAGGGGTTCGGTGAGTCGGCCTCAGGGGTTCGGCGGAGGTCAAAACACACCCGACTCATCGTGTAAATACAAACTTCTCCCTATCGGCGTATTACGGATACGGCAACAGCTGACTGGTTTGCAGGTGTGTAATTTGTTGTGAGTTCATGCACTGTGTTGGTTTTGTTGTTTGAACAAGGTGATGATCATGCACGGTTCATTTTATGCACCAGTAAAAAAACATGGTAACACTTTAGTATGGGGAACATATTCACCATTAATTAGTTGCTTATTAACATGCAAATTAGTAACATATTGGCTCTTAACTAGTCATTATTAAGTACTTATTAATGCCTTATTCGGCATGGCCTTATGATAACCCTAACCCTCTAACCCTAACTAAATAACTCTAAATTAAGTCTTTATTACTTAGAATATGTTCCCCTAGTGCAGGGGTCTGCAACCCGCGGCTCTGGAGCCGCATGCGGCTCTTTCATGCCTCAACCGTGGCTCCCTTTGGCTTTGAAACCGAATGTCAACAAATAATGGTTACTTGATTTATTGTACTTCGTTTTATTTAGTTAGTTTATTTTAATTTAGCAGTTGTTATTTTGGAGAGTTCTGGGATCTTGTCATATGAAAATAAAACACATTTTAATATATTGTCAAAGGAAGTGTAGGTCACAGCCCTTATGCGACATCTCTTGCTGCCATGCAATTGTATTGTTTTTAGCGGTCAACCTCTAGCAATAGACGGATCAAAAAAGAGAAACATTTTATTTACTTACATTTGTATTAATTTGCTTTCATTGATGACGAGGTTGTTGTTGTTTTTCTATTTTAGTCAGATGAATATGCCATAGTAGTAGCCTTAAGAATACTGGAATGAGTCCCATCTATCCATTCTCTACCGCTTGATTTTTTTATTTTTTATTCATTATTAAGGGAAGGAACAGTGTATTTTTTTTCTAATGTTAAAAATTATTTGTTGATTTGCTTCGTTATACCCAGAAATAAAATGCGAGTCGTTTTTGTCAAGTGTTTGATTTCATAAGTCCTATATCACAAGTGTAAGGAAACTATAAGTGGTGTTATCGTCATATTAGGAATCGAACAGAGTTTGCGGCTCTAGGTGGGTTTTATTTGGGGGAAAATGGGCTCCAATGGCTCTTTGTATCCTGAAGGTTGCCGACCCCTGCCCTAGTGTCCAAATAACTCTAAATTAAGTCTTTGTTACTTAGAATATGTTCCCCATACTAAAGTGTTACCAAAAACATATAACTTTGTCTTGAATTTGAAAAAAAAAAACATCTTATTTTTCACTAAAGGAGGGTTCGGTGAATGCGCATATGAAACTGGTGGGGTTCGGTACCTCCAACAAGGTTAAGAACCACTGACCTAAATATTCTTTCTCTAAAGAAAGACTTAAAAAGTTGCAAAAATAGTTTTTAATTTGAAAACAGTTACAAAAAGAGACAACTGGCATTATATAAAACTGATTTTTGATTTTGATTGGACCTGTCATTATGAAAATGCTTAAATGAAAATTAAAAAGTATGTTGGAGTTCGGGTGTTGGTGGGGGGGAACAGTGATAAAGTCGTCTAAAATAATTTGTGTTAAAAAAGGGGGCAGATAAATATAAGATTACTATTCTTCCATTTGCTCCTTTCTGGTGATGGAAATGTATAAGAAACAAAAAAACAATGAAATTGTGAACTGTACGTGGATTGTTGATAATCAAATGTAAATAATCAAATGTAGATACTTTTTCTTATGCTTTCTGATCTCTATGTCCACTACTTGCTGTACATATCCTACCAAGTCAGACCTACACTGTTTCAATGTCCATTTCTCTGTTCCCAATTGTTGATGACTGAAGTGATGATAACAACCAACCCCCCACATCCTACACCCCGGATTGTAAATAATGTAACTAATTCAATTTATATACCCTGATGATTATCTTGTGTGATGACTGTATTATGATGATAGTATATATCTGATAGTATATATCTGTATCAGGAATCAATTTAAGTGGACCCCGACTTAAACAAGTTGAAAAACATATTCGGGTGTTACCATTTAGTGGTCAATTGTACGGAATATGTACTTCACTGTGCAATCTACTAATAAAAGTCTCAATCAATCAAAAAAAAAAAAAAAACAATTTTACATATGCATTTTCATGAAAGGCATAAAAAGAAATGATGACGAAATATAATTAAATGTTTGTAAAAGTAAAACATATATATTCAAAAAGTAGTAAAATACATAAACGTAGTTAAAACATACTATACTTACTCTGCCTGCTGGACCAAAGATCACCGTTTGGCCTTTATTTCCCAGTGTTCATTGCGTGCCATCTTACGTACTCTCCCCTTGTTCGTGACGCTAGGCATTATGGGAAATGAAGTACGCGTCCTCTATCTCCAGCCCCACACAGGTTTCGCGAGATTTACCGTGTGGTTGTGGCGTGTAGCAACGCTCGATTAGTGTGGCAGACAAAGGGAAGCATTCTGATATGAAATCTACGTGGAGGTGAGACGAACATGAGTCCACGCAGCTAGGATGTAGGGTGGTTAGCGTCCATTCCTGTCACTATTTTTTTGGAGCTGTGGAACTTTGGAAGGGCGGATGTAGCCTTTTTTTTTTTTTTTTAGCCGCCCCCACTTGCTTCTGGGACGTCTGCATTGAGGTAAAGCTAAAGGCGAGAAAGGTGAAGTGTTAACACGACATGACGGTTTGACTTATATGTTGGACGACATCCAACACAGGTGAGACTTGTCGCCGCTTTCTCGCTCCGTATTGTCACAAATGCTAATATGTCACGTTGCTAGCACTGGCGTTAAAACAGAACTGGGGTTTTAGGCGACGGAAATACACAGGAAGTGTTTCCCTGGGACGTGATGCCATTGGCTGTTGGGGCTGTCAATCTCGTCGGAGTGTGATGACGTCATCTGGAGATGCCCTCCTCCCAGCGTTATCATATTACAATAATAAGATTGACTGACAGTCTTTCTTTTTCTTTTTGGTTTTAGCCAGTAACTTTTTTACATCCTTGGAGGCATGTCAAAGAAAAGAGGCAGGTATGTTCACACCAAGTTGCTGTACTTAAGCAGAGCTATATGCTAAATGTAAAGAGGCACTACATCTGTATAGAAACATAATATATTTGTATCAAAACATCTATGAATAACATAATCCAGTCAGTGTGAAATTGCCTCACTTTAGCCTACAGTAAAAGTTTACAGTTATCAATCTACCTTGGGCCATAACATTAGGTACACATGTGAATGAGATCCAATACAAGAGTATAATAGTGCATCGTGATAATAATAATAATGTTTACTATAGGATTGTATGAAGGGTTTATAAGCCAAATTCAACACATTGCCTACAAAAAATATTTTTACAATGTGAATTAATTTAAATCTGAACCATTTTATCACATCACAATTCATTGTTTTAATGTATAATATAATAACTTATTATCAAAACATATTCATGTATGACTGATTCATATATTCCTTTTTAATTATGTAATAGCTTATATGTTTATTTAATGGTATTTTGAATTATTTTTACAGCCATTTATTTAATGGATATATATATATATATATATATATATATATATATATATATATATATATATATATATATATATATATATATATATATATATATATATATATATATATATATTAGGGCTGCAACAACTAATCGATTAAATCGATTAAAATCGATTATAAAAATAGTTGCCGATTAATTTAGTCATCGATTCGTTGGATCTATGCTATGCGCATAGAACCTTTATTTATAAACTGCAACATGTACAAACAGCTGAGAAACAATAATCAAAATAAGTATGGTGCCAGTATGCTGTTTTTTTTCAATAAAATACTGGAAAGGATAGAAATGTAGTTTGTCTCTTATCCGATTATTAATCGATTATTCGAAGTAATAATCGACAGATTAATCGATTATCAAATTAATCGTTAGTTGCAGCCCTAATATATATATATATATATATATATATATATATATATATATATATATATATATATATATATATATATATCAAAGATACACATGCAATATAAATATATTATTTTCCCAAACTTAATTTTATTTGTATTTCATTCATATGTTCAATTATGTTTCTAATTTTTTCATACATAAAAGATGATGACTCTTTTGCAATTGCTAAAAATTATTTTTCTTTATGAAAATAAAAAAAGTGTTCATCATCAACGATGTCACAATAATCATAATGTTGATAATATTACAAATATATATCAAATTTAAAAATTGTGAAATGTAATGTTCAATAAAAACGTTGAAACTAAAAAAAAGACTGACATTCAATGACCTTTGTGATTATGAAATAACATTTATAATTGTTTAATGGTGTTTTATTAACACATATTTATGTAGAATACATCTCATTTTATTAATATATGTTTATTATTGTGATTGCAGTTTGCAATGGTCCTTAAGTTGTATTATTATATTTAAATTAGTTGTTTTTTTTAAAGTTGTAATAATTCAGAAAGATCTCTGTATATGATGTAATGCACTTCTATGGCAATGCTCCGGCCAAAAAAACTGTAAACATATTAACGTTATACCTGTTTGTCAAAATTAGCATATCATCTTTATAAAGGTCGATAACATTTATAGATGTGTCTGGTGCAGTTTAAATTTTTCCTTTCAAGGTCCTGTTCTGATACTGTATGCATTGTTTACTGACTCAAGTCAAAGTTCCCCTCTGAAAGGCAATTTATACACTTATTTTGCAGAAAGCGAAGCAGCGGGGAACTGAGTGACACACTAACCCCTGACCCCAACTGCATCTTGGGACTTCGCATTCAGCACAACTGGCGCGAGAAGGGCAACCAAAGCAAATGGAAGGGCACCGTGCTGGACAGGCTCAGCGTGAACCCGTCGCTCTTCATGGTCAAGTACGACGGCTTCGACTGCGTGTACGGCATCGAACTGTTCAAAGACGAGCGAGTGTCTAACCTGCAGGTCCTCTCGGAAAGCGTCGGTAAGCTAATGCAATGTTAAAGAAGTATCGAGATGTATTATACATTTCTCTATCACACCTTTTCTCCGTAGTGAACAACAGGATCAGGATACCTCCTGGGGCAGAGGAGCTGGTGGGCAAAGCTGTGGAGCATCTCTTTGAAAAGGAGGATGGAGAGAAGAACGAGTGGAGGGGCATGGTCCTCTCCAGAGCTCCCATTATGACCAATTGGTATTATATCACCTATGAAAAGGACCCGGTGCTTTATATGTACCAGCTGTGGGACGACTATGCCGACGGAGACCTCAGGATTTTGCCCGAAGCAGGTAATGTGTACGTAACTTCTCTAAAAGTTGTGTGGTCTTGTTAATTGCACCCGAGGAACTCAATTGAAAAGTATGTAATGACAAACTAAAACTTATTTAACCAACTTGCACAGTCTTTTTGACAAGCATACCATATGGGTCAACTGAATGAGTGTCCAAATATAAAACAACCCCTCTTTTCAAGGCCTATTTTTTAGTGGCTCGACATGTGTTGATCACCGTTATCTTTTACATTACCATCGTAACTCCTCCTGTGTCGCTTTAAGACACTTTTTTCCAGTTGATCTCTGTAGCTGTGTTTCCATTACAACCAGAAATGCGCAACACCTAAATATTGCAATGAAAAACTAGTAATGGAAACACCTATATTTTGAAAGACCTCCCAAATATCGCTAAACATTTTTGCGCTCTCATGAGGTGGTTTTTGAGACGTTTCGATATTGAATTTTTCCGCAAAAGCATGATGGAAACACTTTTTCCACATTTAGAGGTCACCTAAACACCGAATCGGGGCAGATGGGTCGCCTTGGTCTCACTTCCGTTAGGTCAGCCAGGGCCGTGCGAGGCGGAACCACCGCAATAGAGGCTGATCCGCAGGCTCGGAGAGACCCAAATACCCGAACAAGTGTCAAGGGGGCCAAAAGGACATTGCCTTTGAGCTATCACTCACTGCCTTCGTCATCTATTGACATCACGGCAACAGCAGTGTCTGCAATATCCTCAAAGTTAAGTTAAGTTAAAGTACCAATCATTGTCTCACACACACACTAGGTGTGGTGAAATTTGTCCTCTGCATTTGACCCATCCTCTTGTTCACCCCCTGGGAGGTGAGGGGAGCAGCGAGCAGCAGCGGTTGCCGCACCCAGCAATCATTTTGGTGATTTAACCCCCAATTCCAACCCTTGATGCTGAGTGGAGGTAATGGGTCCCACTTTTATAGTCTTTGGTATGACTCACGACATACCGATCTCAGGGCAGACACTCTAACCACAAGGTTAATACAATTGATAAAAGCATAAATGGACAAATTAAAGAGATAGTTTGACAAAAACAGAGTCTTTGAATCGCCATAAAACTAAAATAATTAAATTCGGTAACAGCAGAAAAAGTCACACACAAAAAAAAATAGACTGAGTAGACAATGAAAGAGTAAAAGAAACCACATTTTGGGTGTAATAATAGGTGATGAAATTAACTAGAAATTTCATATAGAGATATTCAACATTAAGTGGCCAGAAATACATATGAGTTGGGAAATTGTGTTAGATGTAAATATAAAAGGAATACAATGATTTTTTTTTGCAAATAATAATTAACTTAGAATTTCATGGCTGCAACACGTGCCAAAGTATTTGGGAAAGGGCATGTTCACCACTGTGTTACATGGCCTTTCCTTTTAACAACACTCAGTAAACGTTTGGGAACTAAGGAGACACATTTTTTAAGCTTCTCATGTGGAATTCTTTCCCATTCTTGCTTGATGTACAGCTTAAGTTGTTCAACAGTCCGGGGGTCTCTGTTGTGGTATTTTAGGCTTCATAATGCGCCACACATTTTCAATGGGAGACAGGTCTGGACTACAGGCAGGCCAGTCTAGTACCCGCACTCTTTTACTATGAAGCCACGTTGATGTAACACGTGGCTTGGCATTGTCTTGCTGAAATAAGCAGGGGCGTCTATGGTAACGTTGCTTGGATGGCAACATATGTTGCTCCAAAACCTGTATGTACCTTTCAGCATTAATGGCGCCTTCACAGATGTGTAAGTTACCCATGTCTTGGGCACTAATACACCCCCATACCATCACAGATGCTGGCTTTTCAACTTTGCGCCTATAACAATCCGGATGGTTCTTTTCCTCTTTGGTCCGGAGGACACGACGTCCACAGTTTCCAAAAACAATTTGAAATGTGGACTCGTCAGACCACAGAACACTTTTCCACTTTGTATCAGTCCATCTTAGATGAGCTCAGGCCCAGCGAAGCAGACGGTGTTTCTGGGTGTTGTTGATAAACAGTTTTCGCCTTGCATAGAAGAGTTTGAACTTGCTCTTACAGATGTAGCGACCAAATGTAGTTACTGACAGTGGGTTTCTGAAGTGTTCCTGAGCCCATGTGGTGATATCCTTTACACACTGATGTCGCTTGTTGATGCAGTACAGCCTGAGGGATCGAAGGTCACGGGCTTAGGTGTTTACGTGCAGTGATTTCTCCAGATTATCTGAACCCTTTGATGATATTACGGACCGTAGATGGTGAAATCCCTAAATTCCTTGCAATAGCTGGTTGAGAAAGGTTTTTCTTAAACTGTTCAACAATTTGCTCACGCATTTGTTGACAAAGTGGTGACCCTCGCCCCATCCTTGTTTGTGAATGACTGAGCATTTCATGGAATCTACCTTTATACCCAATCATGGCACCCATCTGTTCCCAATTTGCCTGTCCACCTGTGGGATGTTCCAAATAAGTGTTTGATGAGCATTCCTCAACTTTATTAGTATTTATTGCCACCTTTCCCAACTTCTTTGTCACGTGTTGCTGGCATCAAATTCTAAAGTTAATGATTATTTGCACAAAAAAAAAAGTTTATCAGTTTGAACATCAAATATGTTGTCTTTGTAGCATATTCAACTGAATATGGGTTGAAAATGATTTGCAAATCATTGTATTCTGTTTATATTTACATCTAACACAATTTCCCAACTCATATGGAAACGGGGTTTGTACATCAATAAAGCAAAATATGTTCTGGACCAAAAATCCCTCCATATTCTTTACAGCTCGCCAGTGTTACCATAACTGAGTTATTGTGCAGAAATATGAGGAAATAACTACAAAAGTATGCTTATTCACTTAGCATGCTACAAAAAAGAAAGATCACTTAGAATAATACATAATGTTGAATATTGAGAACATTTCAACCCTTTATTTATTGAATCAAAATGATTGAAAATCAATGAGCAGTTAAAATTCTGTACAAAGTAAATAAAATGAGAGTAATAACTTATTTGTGTGGGTCGTTTTGTGTATTTTTTTACATCTATTGCGCTGTCAAGTGCGTGTTTGAGGGCCAGCTGGTCGCGAAACACTGCAGGAATGTAGCAGCAGAGTGCGGCAAATACGGCCGCAAAATTTTACTGTGATGGAAATAAAATCATGTTTTATTGTAAGTTTATGAGCTGGAGTATGTTTAGAACTATATATAGGTGTATTATTTTGGTTTATTATTTTTATAAGACTAACGTCAAAACAACAGCAATTGCATGCATCCAGGCATAGCTGCACACGTCCTTGGTAGAAAACATGGCGCTTGTTGTTTAGTCGGCCATACTCTCTCTATGCACGACTGTATCAAACTAACAGAAGAAGTCTGGAGTGAAAGTCATGGAGAAGTTTCGTATGCGCAAAATGTATGACTAAAGTATTAAAGCTGTATTTTTATTTGCATTTTAGTTTTATTGACAGTTTATTTAATAAACATATACATTATTAATTTACTTTATTTTTCATCGGTTACTTATGATTTTTTTTCTTATGCCGTATATTTGATTACCGGTAGTATTTATCAGTGTTTTATTAGTATTAGTATTTACTTACTTTTTCTAAGCAGCTTGGTTTAAGCCTAATGTTTGTGTGTTAAATAAACATTTAATTGGGTAAAATGTAAGTAAGGTAGTAATAACTACAAAATTCCCACGGAAATTTTGATGGGCCTGCTATCTGTGCCCTGGACCTCTGGCCGGGTGTCATCGGAAGCCGCCGTACTTTGAAGATGGTGCCGAGTGTCCGAATTCGCCAGTTTTAAGTGTAACTGTGCACAATGAGCAACAGAGCTGGCCTTCCTTCCAAAGGCCATCCAGCCAAAACCAAAAATAGGACGTAAAAATTTTTTAGCCAGGGTTAAAGTAGACAAGTATGTGAACAAAATGAGACGTTAAACACCGAGCTACGTGAAAGTATGGCTGAGTTACAAGAGGAGGTAATCTTGTCTTTTTGGCATTTGTCTCAAAGCAATTGTCCATTAAAAGGGTATGTACCCATTAAATTGGCCCATGTTTTTATTTATTTGTGAATAGCATCGCCATGGTAACACAAAATGTTCCCAGCTTAAACTACCGCTGACCTTTCCGACGGTGTAACATACGTGGGGGTTTGTTGGCCTGTTCGTCTCGTATTAATCATAAGACAAACGTGCACAACTATAATAATAAAAGTTGAAGTATGAGCAATAATAATATGGGCTGCTTGCAAGCAGGCCCATAATTATTGAATATGATTCAAATAAAAAATAAGATTACTTCTCCCCCGTAAAAAGGTGGAATGCCATCTCCGGGTTGGGGAGGAGACCTTGCTCCGAGTTTAAGTACCTTGGGCTCTCGTTCATGAATAGAGGAAGAGTGGCTCTTGAGACTGACAGGCGGATCGGTGTGGCATCTGGAGTGATGTGGACCCTGTATCGATCAGTCCTGGCGAAGAAGGAGCGGCAGGAAGGCAAAGCTCTCAATTTACCGGTTGATCTGCGTTCCCATCCTCGCCTATGGTCATGAGCTCTGGGTTATGACCGAAAGTAGAAAATCATGGGTTTAAACGGCCGAAATGTGTTTCCTCCGCCGGGTGTCAGGGCTCTCCCTTAGATGGGGTGAGAAGCTATCATTCGGGTGGAGCTCAGAGTAAATCCACTGCTCCTCCACATCGAAAGGAGCCAGCTGAGGTGGTTCGGATACCCCCGAAGGCCTCCCTGGGGAGGTGTTTAGAGCACATCGGACTGGTAGAAGGCCTGGGGAAGACCCAGGATACGGTGAAGCGACTATGTTTCCCAGCTGGCCTGGGAACGCCTTGGGATCTCCTAGGAAGAGCTGGACAAAGTAGCTGGGGAGAGGGAAGTCTGGGCTTCTCTGCTTAGGCTGCTGCCCCAGTGACCCGACCTCAGATAAGCAAAGTAGATGGATGGATGAATGGAAGTAAGATTACTAATTCAGTATTATATGAGTTGGGCCCTGAGGTCAAAAAGGTTAAGAACCCCTGCTCCTGATAGACTTCAGCCCCCAATGACTTTACAAACCATCCAATCTCGAACGTGTTTTAGCCTGTTTCTTTGAGATATGTGTATTTGCGGGGATCCCCAATAGCTGCGCTCTTTGAAAGAAAAAAAATAAATAAATACAACTTAGATTTTGTCTATCACCAATGGTCGACAAATCTAACCAATCAGATTCTACTATAAAAATCTTTAGTCGCAGGCAACCTGACTATGAACACTAGCAGGCTGTGGTAAGACCATAAACTTTGGGACTAATGACATACTTTTTCTATACCTTTTTTTTTTTTCAACAAAGCACTACATCAGAACATGCATACATCTAGTTAACTTAAACCCATATGATTGTTTTATTCTTATAACTTGATGTTATTATGATTAATGGTGATCAAATAGATAATATTCTCAATATAAAATACGAGGATCAAATGTCCAAGCACTGTGTTGTCTTGTTTATCTCTTTGTGAGGATATAATGCATAATGGTGTTTAGATTGACGCTTCTATACTTCCTCGAAAAAATAACTCCAGACACTCCCCTTCGTTTTGTTCAATATTTACTTGAAAACTGAAATATTTTTCCAAGATGCAAAACGATGATATAAAAAGAAAATAGGTATATAAATATATTAAGGTTATTAGAGAGAGGCCTAAAAACTGTTATTGAAAGCTGTGGTGTGTGGGTGCTGTTATCTATATGGCGGCGAACACATTTTTTTTAGCTCATCATTGCACATGTTAAAATAAATTAGAAAAAAATAATGAAGGTTATGGCAAGCAGATATTTAAATTTGACTATTTTCCCTAAAACAAACCGATTACTAAAATAATCAATAGCTGCAGCACTAATTGGAATGACATGCTACATTCACACAAATTCCCATTATAATGTGTTTATAAGTGATGGCGAACAGATCTATCCAAATGCATTTGTGGCAAATGTAACTATTCATTTCTAGTATATTTTGGTCAGTAGAGCCCTTTCTCTAAATGTAAACGCTGAGCAATTTATCCTTAGGACTGTCTTGCAATATTTCAGAACAGTAATTGTGTTAAGCAGAGATGTTTAAACCTTCTTCCCAGCCAGGAAAATATATACAGTATATTTTTAAACATCAAAAAACAACGAGGTCACAATATGGTAAACATTTTAGTATATAAGAACAGAAAAAAATAGCATACATGTTTAGTATAATATGTGATTTTTGAATTGCTATCAATATTAGCGTGATTTCTTGTAATATTTAAACTTTCAAATATTATTAATAATAAATATTAAACAAAGAAAACTAGCTATGGCTTACAAATGAGTTAACTAGTTTTTACAATTTGAAGACAGCTATTTTACATTTGACACTTTTTTGTGACAATATAATTATGCATTGTAACAAATTGGAGAGTTAATGTTACTTGCGGTGTAACTAAGGGGTTTATACCACGGGGGGTTCAAGGTGTGGCACAGTAAGCTTCCGAGGAAAATATAAGATTTTCTGAAACATATTTTGTGAACTTTTCCGCTCACCCCAGACATTTAAAAAAATAGTTTGCTTTTAAAAATAACTGAAATTTGCAAGATTGGAAAAATTTGTTTCTCCAGCCGCAGCTCTTCCTACATCATTTCCCAGATTTTGTTGATTTTAAGAAAGGTGTGTTTGCTTATGTCAACCTGAACTTTCCACTTCTTGCCCCCAGAAAACAAGCACCTGCTGCCTGCCGACAGGAAGCCGGGAGAAGATACGGAGAGCCTGGTGGGCAAGCAGGTGGAGTACGTCACTGACAAAGGCGTGAAGAGGACGGGCCTGGTCATCTACCAGGTCCCAGCCAAGCCCTCTGTCTATTACATCAAATACGATGATGACTTTCACGTCCACGTCTACGACCTGGTCAAAACCACCTAAAAGGAGACCCCAATGCCCTCTCACTCATTTTTGTTATTTAAAGCCCAAAGTAATTCATGCTTGCAATCTTTTTTTGGCTTTTTCTTTGTATGTTTGCACAGCACAAGTGTAGCGTCCGCTGTACTGTTCTCATATGTACGGCACACACGGGCAGCGCGTCCTTGTTGTATTGTTGGGTCAGATCGGAAGCCCACCAAAAAGCCTTCCCCGCCAAGCCTGGATCAAGATGGCGTCAGAGGGGATGGCCGAGTGTCTAATCCAGGCATTAAATTAATGACCAAAAGAGTTGCACAGAAAGCCTAGCTAGCTAACAAGCGTGACGTGCACAAGTCAGCCTACCTTTAGATAACCCTCCACATAGGGAGTTAACTCCATTATTTGTGGAATAATGTAGTTATTGAAGTGGAATTTCAGACAAGTGCTTTTCAAGACATTCAGCGTCGTTTTCGCTGGTCGTCTGCTCCCTTTGACATT
This sequence comes from Entelurus aequoreus, assembly GCF_033978785.1. Classification (NCBI taxonomy): domain Eukaryota; kingdom Metazoa; phylum Chordata; class Actinopteri; order Syngnathiformes; family Syngnathidae; genus Entelurus; species Entelurus aequoreus. The sequence goes on from NC_084757.1 coordinate 20,787,955, forward strand.
TTGACAAAAGCTCCGAAGAAAAACACCCTGTTGTGATGTTTCAAGCCGCCACATGCTTGCTTCCACAATGACACTTCACACACACACACAAAAAAGTGCCTTCAGGCCCGTCATGTTTTGCAATATTGTACATATCTTAAAAGATTAATCGCGGCGTATGAAGGCTTGTTTGTGTTGTGTTCAAGTGTCTTAATAATAGGCTGCAACGGTGAGTGTATTCTCGTGTTGTGTTTTTGCTTCTAAATGCAGTATGTTCTTTAAACCTATGATCATGTAATCTCCGCCGATATTACCAGGAGCACTTTATTGTATTACGTTTACATGTTTAGACCGGTAGATAGCCTCGCTTCAAAATAATGCGTCCAAATATGCTTTGTTATATAGGCATGATGTTGAAATAATTAAAAAAATACTGCAGCACTTACAGTATTTACATTTCCAAAAGTTGTGTAAAAGTGTTTTTTTGTCACCTGTTGTGATTGTTCTCGTGGATATGGCATCCAAACAATAAACAGGCCGTGTAGCTCACACCAACTCTGGTTCTAGTTGTGTCATTTCTACACTTGATAACTTAACTCGGGGGTCAGCAACGCACGGCTTTCGAGCCACAAGCGGCTCTTTAGCGCCGCCCCTTTCAAAAATGGAAAAAGATGAGGAAAAACATATATTTTTTGTTTTAATATGGTTTCTGTAGGAGGACAATCATGACACAAACCTTCCTAATTGTTAGAAATTCCACTGTTTATATTAAAAATGCTTCAATGATGAGAGTATTTGGCACGCGCCATTTTGTCCTGATTTCGAAAGTCCTTGAACGCACCGTCGTTTGTTTACATGTACAACTTTCCTTGACGCTGCCACAGAAAGACGTGTTTTATGCCACTACATTGTCTCATTTTGTCCATCAAACGTCTTAAGCTGTGCGTGAATCCACAAAGGTGAGCTTTGTTGATGTTATTGACTTGTGTGGAGTGCTGATCAGACATATTTGGTCACTCCATGACTGCAAGCTAATCGATGCTAACATGCTATTTATGCTAGCTGTATGTACATAATGGATCATTATGCTTCGTATTTTAGGTATATTTGATTTCATTTTATTTGGAGTTTCCGTTTCCTTCAACTTGAACACACACATCTTTACCTTTGGCCATTCTAAGCCAGTCATTTCCAGGAGTTATCACACCCTCTGAAAAGCCTCCGTTTTAGTAATGTTTTCCAATGTTGTAAAAAATGTGTAGAAAAAAATATTACATTTCAACATTTCTTTTAACGAAGATTTGCATCAGCCTGCGACACATAGTCATCTTGATAGTAGTCTAATAGAGCTAATATAGACACATCATGTTTTGCCTTAATTTTAACACTTTTATAAGGCTTTACATTTTTTGCGGCTCCAGACAGATTTAAAAAAAAAATAATTTGGTCCATGCGAAGGTTCTGAGTAGTCGTGAGTTCAATCCCGGCCTCGGGATCTTTCTGTGTGGAGTTTGCATGTTCTCCCCGTGACTGCGTGGGTTCCCTCCGGGTACTCCGGCTTCCTCCCACCTCCAAAGACATGCACCTGGGGATAGGTTGATTGGCAACACTAAATTGGCCCTAGTGTGGGAATGGGAGTGTGAATGTTGTATGTCTATCTGTGTTGGCCCTGTGATGAGGTGGCGACTTGTCCAGGGTGTACCCCGCCTTCCGCCCGATTGTAGCTGAGATCGGCTCCAGCGCCCCCCGCGACCCCAAATGGAATAAGCGGTAGAAAATGGATGGATGGATATTTTTGGTCCAATATGGCTCTTTCAACATTTTGGGTTGCCGACCCCTGACCTAACTGGTCGTACCCTTTAACATTATTTTTAGGATTTTAACCATCAGTAAAAACCCAAATACAACTCAAATGTGACCCAATTAGATACATTTTCTAAAGTTGATGGATTTGTATTGAGTGTTTACCCATCTAAATATCTAAAGGTGAAAAACAAGTTATTTTTTTACATAGGGTAACACCATTTTTAAATAGTGTAACAAAATGTATTCTTAGGTGCAGAACGAACATTCATCAAAAATGTGTTCACATAAAACTGCTTAACTTTTACACAGGGAAAAGAAAGTCACCCTGCTTTTTCTTTTTTGTGCGAAAACTACACAGGCTGTCATACTAACATCAACTTTGTCCTCCCAGTTCTAACAAATAGGCAAAAAGTCAGGGTCTTTGACACACAGCTTTTGCATGTGATTAGATGGGGCAAGTGTACCTAATGTGTTAGAAAACATTGAGAATATCTAATTCACTCACACAAGTGTAGCATTTAAAGAATAGACAATTTAAGTCATTGTTTTTTAAAAACATATTTTCACTTTATAGCATTATGTACAACATAACCCGCACATTCATTCCTCTTTAGTGGAACCCTGATTTCAACATGCGTGCTTCTTCTATAGGCATTGAGTACATGTCAGTTGAGTGCAACGTCTTGAATATTACTAACAATAAGCATCTACTTGGTGAGGTCTTTCACATACTGCAAACCCTGACTGGAATAGTCAGCTGCTTTCCTCGGACCGTCTGACAGAGCTGAAATGGACCGCCGCACTCCTGCAATAGACAAACACATCCTAATATTAACATCTTTTAAACCGTTATGACTAAAATGGTTACCTAAAACATTGCCTATTCAGTTAACCCTTGTGCAACCTAAAGATTGACTATGCACACTTACTTTTCGGACCCAAAAAGGGATCGGCTCATAAAAGCATCATACAGTAAGTCTGCGATAAACTGTTTTTTTCAACGTTCAGTTCCATCTATTGATATAAAGGTTATATAACTTGTTTTTTCATGTGTTATGGCCCTTTTGTCAAAAATTTTAAAAAATATTTTTATTTATAATGAGAAAATGCAAAAATACTGAGCAAGAATGAGAGATAAAGCAGGCAGGACTTGGTTGAGCTTAAGTTCACACTTTTTATATACCGTAATTTCCGGACTATAAGCCGCACCTGACTATAAGCCGCACCAGCTAAATTTAGGGGAAAATACAGATTGCTCCATATATAAGCCGCACCCGACTATAAGCCGCAGGGTTTTGATGTGTAATTAGCGTAGTATATAGGGGTTCCTGCTACCACGGAGGGGATTGTCGGGACAGAGATGACTGTTTGGGAACGCAAAGCGTCCCATTTATTAACAAAAAATCTTTGAATCATTCAATCAAACTTTCACATCTTTGACATGGCGAACAGCATTCGTACAGAGTACAAATAATACAACGGTGCAAAGTAATACAAAGTGCTCGCCTGAACGTTATCAAAATAACCAGCCTACCGGTATATGAAAAGTCAGTCTTTAATCATTGTGTCATCGTCTTCCTCCTGCGTACTAAAACCACCGAAATCCTCTTCGTCGGTGTCGGAGAAGAAGAGGCCGTAAATAAGCCGCACCCTTGTATAAGCCGCAGGGACCAGAACGAGGGGAAAAAGTAGCGGCTTATAGTCCGGAAATTACGGTATATATATATATATATATATATATATATATATATATATATATATATATATATATATATATATATATATATATATATATATATATATATATATATATATATATATATATATATACAGTGGGGCAAAAAAGTATTTAGTCAGCCACCCATTGACAATCAATGGGTGGCTGACTAAATACTTTTTTGCCCCACTGTATATATATATATATATTAGGGCTGTGAATCTTTGGGTGTCCCACGATTCGATTCAATATCGATTCTTGGGGTCACGGTTCGATTCAAAATCGATTTTTTTTCCCAATTCAACACGATTCTCGATTCAAAAACTATTTTTTTCCCGATTCAAAAGGATTCTCTATTCATTCAATACATAGGATTTCAGCAGGATCTACCCGTCTGCTGACATGCAAGCAGAGTAGTAGATTTTTGTAAAAAGCTTTTATAATTGTAAGGGACAATGTTTTATCAACTGATTGCAATAATGTAAATTTGTTTTAACTATTAAATGAACCAAAAATATGACTTATTTTATCTTTGTGAAAATATTGGACACAGTGTGTTGTCAAGCTTATGAGATGTGATGCAAGTGTAAGCCACTGTGACACTATTGTTTTTTATTTTTTTTATTTTATAAATGTCTGATGATAATGTCCATGAGGGATTTTTAATCACTGCTATGTTGAAATTGTAACTAATATTGATACTGTTGTTGATAATATTCATTTTTGTTTCACTACTTTTGGTTTGTTCTGTGTCGTGTTTGTGTCTCCTCTCAATTGCTCTGTTTATTGCAGTTCTGAGTGTTGCTGGGTCGGGTTTGGTTTTGGAATTGGATTGCATTGTTATGGTATTGCTGTGTATTGTTTTGTTGGATTAATTTTAAAAAAAAATTAAGGGAAAGTGTGTATATGTTATGTTTATATATCAACAATGTTGCAATCAAAAACACAATGCAATTTTATTGGGGGAAAAAAGACCCTGTCGAAATTTCAGACCATGAACCGTAAAACTGATCTATCATACCACATAAGTAAAACATATAATGTCTGTTTGGGCCTGAGGGGTGTATGTGGGTTAATACAGGTTTTATGATGGGTCAATTTGACTGTGGAGCAGATCTTTTTTTAATTGTAATGGGGAAAACGGTCGAAAGTCCAAACAAAAGGGTGGTTTTAATTATAAGGTAGGACAGGTCAATTATTTTGACTCGGTGAGCCAGATTTAGAGAAAAAAATCTGTCTGGGGGTCGGTCTATTTATTTTTAGGAACACTAATACAAAACCTCACAATAATGTCTGATTGAATGCTAAAAACTTTATGACAGACCACCTTAAAAAACGGAATGGAATGGAAGTTTTTTTTAACCAAATGAGACACCCAGAATGTACATGAAAATAAAGAATATGGGATTTACAATATTAACTATGAACGATAAAACACTGAATATTGACACCCCCTCTCAATCAACATATTTTGCAATCAAGCAAAACGCAACAAAAATGCAACAAACACAGCGAAATATGAATGCGAAGGGTAAAAAATAAACCCACCTACCATCTGATACATCACTAAGCTTTAGAACTGTGTTGTAAATATCTCCTTCCGCGTTTGTCCCTGACACCCGCATTTCAGGCTGGCCTCTGTGGAAACACTCTGTGGAAACGCTCCCCACCCACACTGATTGGCGCCTCATCTGAGCTGCTGTGACTTAGGCCCCTTCTACACTAAGTGGGCTAAGGTTATCCAGGGTAAATCCCACCTTGCACACACACACACACACACACACACACACACACACACACACACACACACACACACACACACACACACACACACACACACACACACACACACACACACACACACACACACACACACACACACACACACACACACACACACACACACACACACACACACACACACACACACACACACACACACACACACACACACACACACACACACACACACACACACACACACACACACACACACACACACACACACACACACACACACACACACACAATGGTCGTTTAAGACCCCCTGCCTCCCTTTGTCCGCTGGCGCAACGCAACCTAGTACGCATGCGCAGAAAATGCACACATCATAGTCACCCCCAGTGTTGCTTTGTGTGCTAGTTTTTAAATTAAATTAAACTTATCTGAACAATATCCAGTGGTATTTCAATTAACTGGAATCCAGTGTGCTGTTGGGCCCAGTGTAGTGAATCACACCTGAGCCATCATAAATTAATCAAATCTTTATTGGACATGTAAAAGTAAAAAATGTGATAAAGTGATAAAGAACATTTGACATCAATCAATCTAGGGATCTAGATATCTGGTCAGGACACTCACTCTTTTGCCTTCACCTTCATCGTCCATTCGTTTTTGGTGACTTTATATACTCTGGACCTAGACGTTGAGTCCGCGACTAACATGGCGGACAATAACTGATAGTCTGCTATGCCAGTCCAAATTCATTCAATGTTTTCCGTAGTCTTCACTCGACGGCCAGGTAATACAATGCACACGCTACATTTGTTATCACATCCACGGGTGGAAGGGACAAAGTTTTTCGGTAAGTAGAATCACAGCTGACCCGGACATTCGAAAGTTCTCTTGCGGTCTGAGATGTGTAGTATACGAAATAGCTGCAATCACGCGTTTCCTTCACTTAAGGTATTCATGTGTGATTTCCACAAGCGTCTGTACACGTAGAAGGAGAAACACGGGCATGTCTGGATGACTCGCCTCCATCTTTACAGTGGTTAGCTCCGGGTTGTTATGAAGCTGACTGTGGTGCGTTCTTTCTGACGTCACTTCCCGTGTGGGGCGCAGTCTTTCTGACTTAACTTCCTCTCCGAACTCAGTTTGTAAACGATCAATGAGTCCATACGAAGCTAAGAGCCGGAGATTCAAGAAATACACGGAGCACTTACCCGTGTAAAAAATTGTCCAAGTAGGGACCTTAAACAATAGATTAGTGTGGCTGAAACGGGGCTTAGGCTAAATAATTATTCGTTTAAGGGTAGACAGGGCCTTAGATTACCATAATAAACTAGTATATCATGCAAAAGGGCAGATTCCAACCATTGAAATACTTTGTATAGTTCAACACTTTGTATAGCTCCATTCTATCTTGCTGATTGTATTGTACCATATGTCCCGGCAAGAAATCTGCGTTCAAAGAACTCTGGCTTATTAGTGATTCCCAGAGCCGAAAAAAAGTCTGCTGGCTAGAGAGCGTTTTCTATTCGGGCTCCAGAGCGTTTTCTATTCGGGCTCCAGTACTCTGGAATGTAACAGTTAGAGATGCTACCTCAGTAGAAGCATTTAAGTCCCATCTTAAAACTCATTTGCATACTCTAGCCTTTAAATAGCCCCCCCTTTTAGACCAGTTGATCTGCCGTTTCTTTTCTGCCCCCCTCTCCTTCGTGGAGGGGGGGGCACAGATTTGGTGGCCACGGATGAAGCGCTGGCTGTCCAAAGTCGGGACCCGGGGTGGACCGCTCGTCTGTGCATCGGTTGGGGACGTCTCTGCGCTGCTGAACTGTCTCTGCTCGGGATGGTCTCCTGCTGGCCCCACTATTGACTGTACTCTCACTATTATGTTAGATCCACTATGGACTGGACTCTCACACTATTATGTTAGATCCACTATGGACTGGACTCTCATTATTATGTTAGATCCACTATGTTAGATCCACTATGGACTGGACTCTCATTATTATGTTAGATCCACTATGGACTGGACTCTCACAATATTATGCTAGATTCACTCAACGTCCATTGCACAGGTCGCCCAGGGGGTGGGTCCCCACATCTGCGGTCCCCTCCAAGGTTTCACATTGTCCCATTGGGTTGAGTTTCTTCTTGCCCTGATGTGGGATCTGAGCCGAGGATGTCGTTGTGGCTTGTGCAGCCCTTTGAGACACTCGTGATTTAGGGCTATATAAGTAAACATTGATTGATTGAAGACTTACAGTAATTTGAAAACATCACTGCACATCATAATGGCAGCTATAGTTTCCATCTTAAAGATCTAAAAAAATATTTGGGAATGTCCGGCGGGCCAGATTGAAAAGCTTATGAACCTTGGGTTAGGTGAACGGTCTTTTGGGCTGAGTGATTGTGTGTGTTGATCAGGTGTTTGAATTGTATTGGCGTGTTCTATGGAGCTAGGAGCTAGCATAGGAGCTAGGAGCTAGCATAACACGTACCGTACCGTACGTGCGCGTCACGTACGTAACTTTTTAAAAATATATAAGCTTTATGAACCTTGGGTTAGGTGAACGGTCTTTTGGGCTGAGTGATTGTGTGTGTTGATCAGGTGTTTGAATTGTATTGGCGTGTTCTATGGAGCTAGGAGCTAGCAGAGGAGCTAGGAGCTAGCATAACAAACACGCAGGTGTTATTATGCAGGATTAATTTGTGGCATATTAAATATAAGCCTGGTTGTGTTGTGGCTAATAGAGTATATATATGTCTTGTGTTTATTTACTGTTGTAGTCATTCCCAGCTGAATATCAGGTACCGTGAGTATGCAGCCCTGGCTGCTAAACATTTGATAACGACCGTATGTGCGCGTCACGTACGTAACTTTTTAAAAATATATAAGCTTTATGAACCTTGGGTTAGGTGAACGGTCTTTTGGGCTGAGTGATTGTGTGTGTTGATCAGGTGTTTGAATTGTATTGGCGTGTTCTATGGAGCTAGGAGCTAGCAAAGGAGCTAGGAGCTAGCATAACAAACACGTAGGTGTTTTTATGCAGGATTAATTTGTGGCATATTAAATATAAGCCTGGTTGTGTTGTGGCTAATAGAGTATATATATGTCTTGTGTTTATTTACTGTTGTAGTCATTCCCAGCTGAATATCAGGTCACCCCCGGCTCTCACAGCATATTCCCTATCTGAATAGCTTCAACTCCCCACTAGTCCTTCACTTGCACTTTACTCATCCACAAATCTTTCATCCTCGCTCAAATTAATGGGGAAATTGTCGCTTTCTCGGTTCGAATCTCTCTCACTTCATGCGGCCATCATTGTAAACAATAGGGAACTTTGCGTATATGTTCAACTGACTACGTCACGCTACTTCCGGTAGGGGCAAGCCTTTTTTTTTTATCAGATACCAAAAGTTGCAATCTTTATCGTCGTTGTTCTATACTAAATCCTTTCAGCAAAAATATGGCAATATCGCGAAATGATCAAGTATGACACATAGAATAGATCTGCTATCCCCGTTTAAATAAAAAAAATTCATTTCAGTAGGCCTTTAACGGGCCTTAATTTGCCCAGGTCTGAAGTAGGAGGCAAAATAAGAGCTCACCTGAATTCCAAGTTTGGACAGGAGAGAATTCAACCTTCGGTATTGTTGGAAGTTGAGCCTAAGGGACGCAATAAAAAAAGATGTTACTTTATTTAGTGCTGCCAAATGACGAACAATCACCATTTGCTTTTATGCCCAGTTTCAGGGTATTGTTAACAATGTATTATCAGATAAAAGATTGTAGAAATATATTCCAATTGAAAAAAATATATAAAAGACAGAACAATAAGATCATATGGACAGCCGTAAGTGTTTACATTTTGCTTTATATTTATTATTTTACTTATTTTTTGTCTGGTTTTGTATCATCCCGTGAGGTGTATATTATTTTTTATTCGGTTTGTACTTCATGAAGTTTTTGCACTTGTTTTTTTTGTTTGTTTTTATTATATTTGGATGTATTTGTTTGGTTTGTATGCTTGTGAATCTGGGCTATCCATTAACTACTGTTAACTACCGTATTTTTCGGACTATAAGTCGCAGTTTTTTTCATAGTTTGGCCGGGGGTGCGACTTGTACTCAGGAGCGACTTATGTGTGAAATTATTAACACATTACCAAACATTATTTAGCTCATTCACATGAGACTAGACGTACAAGATTTCATGGGATTTAGCGATTAGGAGTGACAGATTGTTTGGTAAACGTATAGCATGTTCTATATGTTATAGTTATTTGAATGACTCTTACCATAATATGTTACGTTAACATACCAGGCACGTTCTCAGTTGGTTATTTATGCCTCATATAACGTACACTTATTCAGCCTGTTGTTCACTATTCTTTATTTATTTTAAATTGCCTTTCAAATGTCTATTCTTGGTGTTGGGTTTTATCAAATAAATGACCCCAAAAAACGCGACTTATACTACAGTGCGACTTATATATGTTTTTTTCCTTCTTTATTATGCATTTTCGGCAGGTGCGACTTATACTCCGAAAAATATGGTACTGTTGAAGGGTGGCAGGAAATATAAGATTTTCTTCATCCTGTTCCTTCTCAAGCATAGGTGTGTAGATATGTGTTTTGTTGTTAGAGTTTAATCGTCTATTGATCAAAAATGCACATCAATGAAGGAGATAAATGAAAAAATTAATGAATGAATGAATTAGTTGTCAGTACCTCCAGGCCAAAGTACTTCATCCACTCCTCTACAGCGGGCGGTATGGCTGATGCGGCCCGCCCCAAAGCCTCGGAGCCCTGCTCACTGCTGCCCAGGAGCCCGGAATCATAGGCGACATAGAGAGCCCCTCCTGCAATGGTCACCTTAGTGGCCAGCCTGGAAATGAAGGAGATATTATGATGTCGTAAAATGTCGTAAATAAACACTATTGTTGGCCCTGTGATGAGGTGGCGACTTGTCCAGGGTGTACCCCGCATTCCGCCCGAATGCAGCTGAGATAGGCTCCAGCACCCCCCGCCACCCCAAAAGGGACAAGCGGTAGAAAAAATGGATGGATGTCACATTAAATGCTAGTACAGGACTGTAGCAGTACTTGTGTGTGCCTTTATTGCCTTACGCTGAGGTTTAGCTCGGACTACGAACGAATGCTGAACACAATATAGAATAAATATACACATTATAAGGTGCTTTTGTCCGAGACATAATACACAGCCGTGTAAACAAGGGCCCAATTAAATGTGACCCCCCCAACTACATGTACACTGACCTAGCTTAGCTTGTTAAATCCGGTAGCTCGTTTTGCGTTTCACTTCAATGTACGTCTTAAAACGACAACAGCCAAAATAGGAAACACTTACTTGATCACAGGTAACACCTTTGCCGCCATGGTCCACAAAAGAGTGCTTTTCCTGTCAAACAAACAAGCACAGCTTTAAAGTAGACGCGGTGAAGGACACTGTTAGTTGTTAACAAGGGTGTGTCAATAAAGTTCCATTCAATCCTCTGGTGAGGCTTTACGGCAAGTGTCGCAAATAAATGGCACCCGTCCAGGTTGTGGACGTTTTTAAAAATATACAATTAATATTAATGTTTATTGTTCCGATTGTTAAAACCTCTGTATTACATTGTTGATGAAGTTTAAAAAATAAAAAAAAAATCCCGAGCTGTGCAAATTTGTGGGAGGATGGCGTGAGATATGGCTGTCCAAATACAAAAGTGCGCACAACGTCCTAAAATGCGGACGACATATGTATCCTACTTCATTAAATAGAACGTGTTTTTTTTGTTTGTTTGTTTTTTTATTAATTTTTATTTTTTATTTATTTTTGAGTTTTATTTTATTTTGTAGTAGTATTTTTTTTTTAATTTTTAATTTTTTTTGAACAATGTACATACAAACATATATTTTCAATGCACTTTCGACTATAAAAATGGGACCCATTGCCTCCCTGCTTGGCACTCAGCATCAAGGGTTGTAATTGGGGGTTAAATCACCAAAAATGATTCCCGGGCGCGGCCACCGCTGTTGCTCACTGCTCCCCTCACCTCCCAGGGGGGGATCAAGGGTGATGGGTCAAATGCAATGTGAAAATCATTGGTACTTTAACTTTAACTTAACAAATCTCAACAAATTCATACAACAGGTTGAGCAAATACTGTCTTTTGCAAAACATGTAAGGAAAGAAAACTAAAGCAAATACAAATAAAGTATAAAAATAATAACAATAAATAATAATAATTTTAAAAAATAGGATCCATCCATCCATGTTCTACCGCTTGTCCCTTTTGGGGTCGCGGGGGGTGCTGGAGCCTATCTCAGATAGATAAGATACAAAATTCAAACAAACAAAAAAGATTAATCCGAATCACTTAAAATTTCTGCAATAACAAAATAAATTTTAGGGCTTTTGTATTTTTAATCAGTTTCCAAGATTTAATTGCTATTTTTAAATTATTCAGCCGATTACAAAATGAAGGTTTTACTTTCCTAAATCGACATTTGTGTATAAAAAAAAATGTTGCTGGGAGCATAATAATGTTAACAGTCTGTGGAACGCTCTCCCTGACAACCTGAGGGCACCACAGACTGTGGATGCTTTTAAAAAAGGCTTAAAAACCATTCTTTTTTTTTTTTAAAAGCCTTTTTTAGATATGTGTGTGCTAGTTCTAGCTATTAGGCTGTTCTAGTTTTTATTTGTATTTTTTTATTTGTATTTATTTATTTGTTTTAATGCACTGTAGCACTTTGAAGTTGTTTGCTCAATGTAAAGTGCTTTTACAAATAAAATCTATTATTATTATTATTATTATTATTATTATTATTAACAAACATTTCTAAGTTACCATCATTTATAAAAATGCCAAATTTGATCCCTCCCATAGAGAATGGGGACATCGCCACCAACCCTAAACTATGACCATAACCATATACATTTTTTAATTTAAAAAAATCCAATTGTTTCCAGGTAATGCAACCTAGGAAGTTAATTCCACTGGATATTATAGTGCTAGCCTTTGTAATATACTACACACATTTATTTTTCTTATTTTGAGTTTAATATGATGTTATGTATCTTTTTTTATTGAAAATCATGGCTTTTTTCAAAGGCTTCTAGGTCATAAGACAGGGGAACTTAATTCCACTTGATATTAGTAGAGCTAGCCTTGTAGTATAATCCACACCATTTTTTTTTCAAATTAAAGTTTCAGAGTGTAGGAGACAGAATTAGGTGTTTGAGGAGTGGTGTGGTGTGTCTTTTGGTTTTAGGAGTTGCAGGTCACATGGGTGTAGTGTGTATACTAATGGGTGTGTGCATAATTAGGTATTTAAGGAGAGCACACTCACCTGTGAGCTAGAAGCTGTTGAAAAAAATATTATTTTAAATATTAAAAATGTATATAACATCTTTTTATATTCAAATTTGAAAAAGAACTACAAGGCTGGCACTACTAAGATCAAGTGGAATTAAGTTCCCATGGGTCACATGATCTACAAGCTATTGAAGAAAAAACACATTTAATCTTAAAAATTCATATAAAATGCTGTGTGTTAGAATAATTGTATCTAAGTTATCACAAAACTTTGTGTTGCCATGAGTTCCCGGCGAGAAGACAAAAGCTGTCTTTGATCCGACCAAGCAAAAGGCTTGTAAAACTCCACTGTGTAGGATGGGAAGCAACATGAAGGTGTTCTGCTTCTTTCATGTATTGTAATCAACAGAAAGATATTGTCTTGACCCAAGAACTACAAAGCGAAGAGGAAGCAGGACCTGACTCTTTGAACTGTTTACGACCTTTTGTTTGAACTGTTCTGTAACCAAAGGCGATGGCTGTTTACGACCCCTGTCCCTTAGAAACAGCTGTTGCCATGTAATCAGGGAAAGTCCAAATAAAAGAGAAGGCGTACAATCTTTCACCAGAGCGTGGTGAGACACTGTGCAAGGGTACAGTGTCCAGGCGTCTCTCCTCAATTGAGCCAAATGTTATTATGTCTCTGTTTAATTATTTGCTTCTTATCTTGTTTAATAGATGTCATCAGTGTTTCAACCTGACACTGTGAGAAAAAATAAGTGTGCATGATACTACAAAACTAGCGCTACTAATATCCAGTGGAATTAATTTCCTACTGTAGGTTGCTGCATGACCTGGAAACTATTGAAAAAGATCCTTCATTTTTTTATATTAAAAATGTATATACAATTCAATAAATGATCAAATTAGAAAAAATGGCGTGCATGATATTACAAAGTAAGACTAAGTATTTGACCTCCTTACAGATTAATTGGTGTTTTGACGTAGAACAGAATAGAAGTCTGGAGCTTAAATTAGAGAGAAGTTTCTCAGTTCAAAAAGTATGTCTAAAATGATCAAGTCGCATTTTCATTTATACCAGGGGTCCCCAAACTACGGCCCGCGGGCCAGATACGGCCCACCAGCGTCCAAAATCCGGCCCGCTGGTAGTACCGAGTAAAAAAAAAAAGTTTTTTAAAATTTTTTAATTATTAGTATTTTTTTAATCTGTCCTTTAAGCCCATCCATCAATCCATTTTCTTCCGCTTGTTACTCTGGGGGTCTCCTAGCTGCTCTGGCAAATCATATTTTCTAAAAATGCATTTTCCCATCGATAACGCGACGGCATCACGTTCGCGCCGCAGCGTCAGGCGAGCGCGTGGCAAGTGCGCGCTCTTTCAGTCAATTAGTGCACGAGGGAAAAAAATTGGGAAATCGTTGGGGAAACGTAAAATAGACTCGGAGTGTAGAGTTTTTAAACATCAGTGGACATGTGACTTTTTTTTGTTCAGTGTAAGGAAAAGGCAATTTGTCTAATCTGTAATGAGACAGATTGTGTATATATACATATACAGGATATATATATATATATATATATATATATATATATATATATATATATATATATATATATATATATATATATATATATATATATAAATAAATATATATATATACATATATATATATATATATATATATATATATATATATATAAATAAATATATATATATATATATAAATAAATAAATATATATATATATATATATATATATATATATATATATATATATATATATATATATATATATATATATATATATATATATATATATATATATATATATCCCCCAAATTTTTTTAACCCAATGCGGCCTCGGATCAAAAAGTTTGGGGACCCCTGATTTATACTTTTTATATGGTATGTACATTTATTTTTTGTCAGTTATTTATGACTCCCTTTGTATGCAGTATATTTGGTTAGTACTTATATTTCTAATCAGCCTGACCCAAGACTGTATACGGTTTATGTGTTAAATGAAAAAAAAAATTTGTGATTAACACATGCTTTCATATCATTTGACAAGGTTGTAAAATGTAAGTATGTTAGATATAATTATTGAATATGATTAAAATCAAGAGTAAGATTAGTAATTCAGTGTTAATACATGAGTGGGCCCCAAGCCTCTCTGTTAGGGTTGTACGGTATACTGGTATTGGTATAGTACCGTGATACTAATTAATCATATTCGGTACTATACCACCTCTGAAAAGTACCGGTCCACGTAGTGGATTTACACCTGACATCCACTGTAATGATATCAAGTACAGCAGCGTATCTAGTCTATAGTACTATGATTACATTGGTATTTTTTAGCATCACAAAATCTTTTTTCGTTTTTTAAATTTATTTATATATATATATTATTTTTAACTACTTGTATGTTCAGTATTTTATTTAAGGACAAACTTGCAGTAAGAAACATATGTTTAATGTACCGTAATATTTTTTGTTAAAATAAAGCCAATATTACAACCCCCCCCCCCCCCCCCCCCCCCCCCCCCCCCCCCGAGGTCAAATAGGTTCAGAACCCCCTCCATTTTCAACCGCTTGTCCCTTTCGGGGTCGTGGGGGGTGCTGGAGCCTATCTCAGCTGCATTAGGGCAGAAGTAAAATATATACATTTTTATTCCACTCTCTTCAACGGAATAGTATTTTATTGACGGTCCCTAAATATAAACCACTTGAGAGCGGCACCTCTCCGGCGAGCTCCCCGCACTACGAGCGAGCAGTCCGGTCACAGTGAGGGGGAGCTGCCCCTGGAGCTCCGGAGAAGAATTCCAATAGAACTGAAGCAGCGCTCAAAAGTCCGTCATGTAAGGTCATTTTTGACACAAGAGTACAATATTTCGCTAGTAATTTAAAAATATATATTTTCCTATCGCGAAAAAAATGCTTTTAAAGAAGGTCAAGGTGCATTATCGACGTTCACGTATCTGCACCGCCTTTAGTACAAAAGCCAAGAGGGGGCGGGGCCAGATATAAAAAAAACTACTTTGGATCATAGGAGTCACTTCTCGTGTAAAGTAGGAAATTGGAATCCAGGCACTTGTTTGCTGAGAGTATCTAATCTAAATTTAAATTAGTTTACAACATGAAAACGTTCACGAAAGTCCTGCTGGCAAGTGTTGCTGTTGTCTGGCTGGCTGCCAAGTGGACTGCACCCACTTTCAATGCAGGTAAGATCATTTACTTTGTTTATGTTCTTCTGACAATATGACAGAAATCAAAAGCCATGTTTGCAATGTATTTATAAACACTACAATGGTCCACTGTAATAGTTATGCAAATCCTTATCACACATTAAAATACATTTTAACACCCAGAAACAGGTTGGTGTCCATTACGAAACATGTTCTTTGGCTCCAACATTAGGGTAGAGTTGTTGCTTTTGTAACAAATTGCATAAACAAGATGCAGCATGTCTTAAACTATGATGCAATCTAAAAGACCAAAAATCACTTCATATTCTCTACTGCAGTGTTTTTCAACCTGCCGTGAGATTCAGTCTGGTGTGCCGTGGGAGATTATCTAATTTCACCTATTTGGGTTAAAAATATTTTTGCAAACCAGTAATTATAGTCTGCAAATGATGTGTTGTTGTTGAGTGTCGGTGCTGTCTAGAGCTCGGCAGAGTAACCGTGTAATACTCTTCCATATCAGTAGGTGGCAGCCGGTAGCTAATTGCTTAGAAGATGTCGGAAACAGCGGGAGGCAGTGTGCAGGTAAAAAAGGTGTCTAATGCTTAAACCAAAAATAAACAAAAGGTGAGTGCCCCTAAGAAAAGGCATTGAAGCTTAGGGAAGGCTATGCAGAACGAAACTAAAACTGAACTGGCTACAAAGTAAACAAAAACAGAATGCTGGACGACAGCAAAGACTTACTGTGGAGCAAAGACGGCGTCCACAATGTACATCCGAACATGACATGACAATCAACAATGTCCCCACAATGAAGGATAAAAACAACTGAAATATGCTTGATTGCTAAAACAAAGTAGATGTGGGAAATATTGCTCAAAGGAAGACATGAATCCTGCCCACCCACTCCACCTGACAATTAAGGGACAGCAAAGCTCATACTCCAGCAGGCTCCTTCAACTTCCTTCCCGCACTGTGCGATTCAAGAACTCCTTCATTCCACACTCCATCCAGCTGTATAATCACTCGCCATACAGCAATAGATGACATCTGCCTATTAGCTGACACCTGACATGTTAGCTACTTCTCTTTGTTTATAATGTTTATAATGTCTATTTTCTATTTCCTGCTGGATCTACTCTCTATTTTATGCTGCTGCTGTCACATATACTGTATATACTGTAATATTGTACATGGTCATTGGTATATATTGTATATATGTTATAGACATAATATAATATATCTGTATATATATATTATTCTGTACACACATTATGTGTATATTCGTATATATGTTAGATTTTTTTATCGCTATATTAGTCTATGTATACCTGCATTGTCCTTTCCATCCTTACACTTTCCATCATTGTAACTGAGCTACTGTGTTGAACAATTTCCCTTGTGGATCATTAAAGTTTGTCTAAGTCAAAGTCTAAGTCTATGAAACTGCTACAGGAAAATACCAAAAAAAAGGAGAAAAAACCACCAAAATAGGAGCGCAAGACAAGAACTAAAACACTACACACAGGAAAACAGCAAAAAACACCAAATAAGTCATGGCGTGATGTGACAGGTGGTGACAGTGCACCTACTTTGAGACAAGAGCTACATTGATGCATGCTTGGTTATGGTTTAAAGTCAAATCCAACAACGACTTTTTACTGTCAACTGAGTTTTTTGGATGATTTCTGCTGGTGGTGTGCCTCTGGATTTTTTCAACGCAAAAAATGTGCCTTGGCTCAAAAAAAGGTTGAAAAACACTGCTCTACTGCTCACTAGTGTTACCATATCTGAGTTATTGTGTAGAAATATGGGGAAACAACTACAAATGTGTGCTTGAATCACTAACTGTGTTACAAAAAAGATCAATTGGAATAATACATAAAGTTGGATATAGAGAACATACAAACCCTTTATTTATTACATTGCAATTATTGAAATTCAACGATTTGGTGCAGTTGCAAACAGCTCAATTCACAAAGTAGACAGAACAAGAATTATGATGAACATCTTGAACCCTTTTTTTCCTTTTTTTTATTGAGACAAAGATTATTTATGTATTTAATATTTGCATGCTTACTATGGTATATTATTTATTTATTATTTATTTGTTCACTTTTCTGTTCCAGAGAACAAGGAAATGGGATATAATTGCTATGGTATGAAAAGGGGTAGGATTAAATAAGCTCTGCTTCTTCCAACTCCTTTTCGGACGTGCTGTAATGAAACAACTGGAAATGTGTGATGCATTACATTGTATCGTATGCATGTTCCAAAAAAACTGAAACTGAACTGAACGGAACTGAACTGAAAAGTTTGTACACTCCCATTTTTAGTCTGTGCTGTTTGTTTTTACATATATATTAAAAAACAACAACTCTATTTTTTGTTGTGGTTAATATTATTGTTAAATATATAATTACACATCAATTGAGCCTTTCAAATAGAGTGTTTTTATAGTGTTATATTACACCACATACCACATTTATTTAACCTGATGTTGATAATGACTCAATTTGTAATTGTTAAAATATTATTACTTTTAGTTTCTTTGTAGGGAAAAAAAACAGCGTTCTTTGTTAATGATGACAAAAATAATGACCATAATGTTGACGATACAAATAACTAGTGCTGTCAAATGACTATTTAAAAAAAAAAAAAGGATTATTCCAACTTTTGGAGTAAGATTAATCATGATTTATCACAGGTATTACTCGCTTGCATAATTTTTTTTAAATAAGTAATTTTTTGTCCTGTCCAGCTACTCAGGCAAATCATATTGTGTGATGTAGATGCCCATATCGGCTGTACACATTTATTTTACAAAAGAGAAGTGTGGGATACTTCTCTTGTTGCTTTATTTGTATTTGACTTTATTAAATGGGTTTATATTATTATTTGGTGCAGCCAAACCCGGAGCAGGAGGGGATAGAAAGAGAAGGGAAAGGAAGACAGAGGGGGAAATTGCGGGGACAAGACGGGGATAAGACAGAGAGAGAACAACAGCAAACATAACAATAACAACAACAACATCAGCAAATATGTACAAATATGATGGTAAAAGTGATAACAAAGAAGCAGTTAGGGAAATAAATAATAATAATACAGAAATGACAATGAGCATTATTACACTACAAATAGAGCAATACAAATACCAATAGAAATAGCACTATTGATAATGAATAATAACAATAATTACCTCTGTTATCAACAATACAATTGTTTCGAATGCAACAGTACATATATGTAATGATAACTTGTATAAAGTTAATATAAAGCAGATACATGGAGGGGAAGACAGAGAAGCCAACTATGTTAACCTTGTAGATTGTTATAGTAAAAAAGGTTAGGCTTTGTCAGTGTGTCATGTGTTACCCAGTTTCCCCTAGGGCAACAACGTTAATATATGTTTGATGAAACGTGATTATATGCATGAGTGTATGTATATGTACTTGTATACAGTATGTGTACATGTATGTTTGTACAGTGAATGTATATGTGCAGTATGTGTATATTTGCTTGCATAATTCAAATTAATTTTAAAAAGGGTTTAATATTTGGACACAAATGCAATTTTATCGTCAGAATGTCATGCGGAAACATTTAAAAAATGTTCCACTTGAATGCGAGTCATTTATTTGCTCACAACTTAATAATAGTTGTTATCTAAAGCAGTGGTTCTCGTAACCTTTTTCGACGAGTACCACCCCACAAAAAACTTGGCTCTCTAAGTAATGACCGACCAACATGAAAATACTAGTAATAATAGTTAATTAAAAACAAGGCAGACATTTTATTTAACAAGTATATCTGATACTGTAACATTACACACAAGGCACAAACTTCATCAACAAGTGATAGTCCATATACAGTACATGTATACAGTGTTTTGAAGTGAAATTTGCCAACAGTTGGAGTCTCCTTACTCATCTTTGACTTGGTTACTTACCATAAAACAACCTGATTCCATTTTTCATTTAACCATAAAAAGAAATTGTGTGATTAATCTGCGTATATTCATGATTAATGCGATCATATTTTGTGATGAATCACATTAGTTAACTACTTAGTTATATTTGACAGTCCTAATAATAACAACTAATGAGTCAAGTCTGTTAAAAAGAAAGGCTGGATTTGTTTGCATTTCTTTACGAACAGGACCCATCACATGTCCGTATGGTCATTGAAAACAAAAATACCTATACTGTACTATGGTGGTTCCATGCTGGGACCCTCCAGCACCAATTACATGGAAAGCTCCCGCATACTGAATGTCATTTTCTTCCACCTCTTTCCGTCCAGGCAATGGCAAGCCACACAGTAAGAAACACTCAACAAAATATCTGTGTTTGGAAAAGAAGCAATCACTGTACAACATTTGCAAGAAAGTTTAACATTCCCCGGCGGGTAAATTGGGGAAGAGGCATGCAAAGTGAGCGTGTAATCGCACAATTTTCGACATGCTTGTGACTTTGGAGCGCGTATAGCATTTATTTAATGTAACCTTTAGCCCGGCGTCCGCAGGCTGATGAAAAATTACACAGTTGCGAGTAAATGGGCCGGCACATGTTCACGTTGAATACCAACATTCCGCTTAGGGCTGGTTACGAACCATGCAAAATGACTGCAAGTCAAATTAAACATTGATTACCAGTCATTACTAATTGGAGATCAGATTTAGCTTGTCTAATTTAGGCAAGTAGTTCAGTTCAGTTCAGTTTCAGTTCCAGTTTATTTGGAGCATGCATACGATACAATGTAAAGCATCACACAATTCCAGTTGTTTCATTACAGCCCGCCCGAAAAAGAGTAGGAAGAAGCAGAGCTTATTTAATCATACCCCTTTTAATACCATAGCAATTTTATCCAATAATAATAATAATAAATAAATAATATACCACAGTAAGCAAACATATATTAAATACATAAATAATCTTTGTCTCAATAAAAAAAGGAAAAAAAGGGTTCAAGATGTTCATCATAATTCTTGTTCTGTGTACTTTGTGAACACTTTTCTTAAACTGATCATATTGGTGCTATGTTTGATTTCTTTGGTTAATCGATTCCATAATTTAAAGGCCTACTGAAATGAATTTTTTTTATTTAAACGGGTATAGCAGATCCATTCTATGTGTCATACTTGATCATTTCGCGATATTGCCATATTTTTGCTGAAAGGATTTAGTAGAGAACATCGACGATAAAGTTTGCAACTTTTGGTCGCTGATAAAAAAAGCCTTGCCTGTACCGGAAGTAGCGTGACGTCAACAGTTGAAAGTCTCCTCACATTTCCCCATTGTTTACACCAGCAGCGAGAGCGATTCGGACCGAGAAAGCAACGATTACCCCATTAATTTGAGCCAGGATAAAATATTTGTGGATGAGGAACGTGAGAGTGAAGGATTAGAGTGCACTGCAGGACGTATCTTTTTTCGCTCTGACCGTAACTTAGGTACAAGGGCTCAATGGATTCCATACTTTCTCCTTTTTCTATTGTGGATCACGGATTTGTATTTTAAACCACCTCGGATACTATATCCTCTTGAAAATGAGAGTCGAGAACGCAAAATGGACATTCACAGTGACTTTTATCTCCACGACAATACATCGGCGAAGCACTTTAGCTACGGAGCTAACGTGATAGCATCGGGCTTAACTGCATATAGAAACAAAAGAAATAAGCCCCTGACTGGAAGGATAGACAGAAAATCAACAATACTATTAAACCATGGACCTGTAAATACACGGTTAATGCTTTCCAGCCTGGCGAAGGTTAACAATGCTGTTGCTAACGACGCCATTGAAGCTAACTTAGCAACGGGACCTCACAGAGCTATGCTAAAAACATTAGCTATCCACCTACGCCAGCCAGCACTCATCTGCTCATCAACACCCGTGCTCACCTGCGTTCCAGCAATCGACAGTGCGACGAAGGACTTCACCCGATTACCGATGCGGTCGGCGGCTAGCGTCGGATAGCGCGTCTGCTATCCACCTCAAAGCCCTCCTGTTTGTGTTGCTGCAGCCAGCCGCTAATACACCGATCCCACCTACAACTTTCTTCTTTGCAGTCTTCATTGTTCATTAAAGTTTTAGCTGTTTGCAATGCACCAAATCAATGAATTTAAATAATTTTGATTTGATAAAGAAATGGTTTGTATGTTCTCTATATCCAACATTATGTACTATTCTAATTGGTCTTTTTTTGTAACACATTTAGTGAACGAAGCGCACATTTGTAGTTGTTCCCCCATATTTCTACAGTAGGGATGGCAGAGCGCTGATCTAAGCACAAGACGAGAGACAAGCAAGAGCTTTATGTATACAGAATATATGTAAAAGCAGTGCATCATGTCAAAAAGGCCAATTATGGTGTTGCACTTTAACCTACACTCAAGCTTTATCTCACTTTTATTAGTTTGTCACTTCCACAGAGAAGATTACGCACTGTGGGGGCTGTTTTGTCTGAAATGATTAGACCATCTCGTTGCTCCATCAATGGAACATTCATCTGGGTTATCTGCGGTTATTTGGGAATCTTTCTTAGGTTTAGTAGTTTTCAAAAAAGTAAAATATGAAGTCAGAATGGCCCAGTTTCATCATGAAGTGACAAGGAATCAGTATTTAGGGTTTACGAGCATCATTTTAGGCCTGGTGCCAATGTTTAAAGCACACAACTTTCGGATTTACCTCCAAATTTAATGTAATAACCGCAAGCCTAACCTACCGTAATGACACGGTGGCATGCTCTATACCTCAGAAAACATTGAGAAACAGTGTTGCCGGTTGAAATGATTTGATATGAATCCATGCTTGCCACCCCCAAAACATGTGTTTATTCATAGTTTTGATGCTTTCAATGACAATCTACAATGTAAATAGTCATGAAAATAAAGAAAACACATTGAATGAGAAGGTGTGTCCAAACCTTTGGCCTGTACTGTATATATTTATATATATGTGTTCTTTATTATAATTTCTATAATCGTACAGTCAAAATCTATAATCGTTGCGTCCCTACACTACACACGGCCTTCTGACGGCGTCAAGATGTAATCATGCTCTTGATTGCGTGACCTGCAATTCTCAGTCAAAACGCTAAGAGGAAGCGTTTAACCACATCTGTCATTGACTAGATCAGTGGTCCTCAAACCTTTTTCACCAAGTACCACTTCAGAAAAAACTTGTCTCTTTAAGTACCACCATTATGACCAACACAAAAATAGAGTAGCGTAGTAGGCCGAAGTATTCATCAAAAACAAGGCAGAGGTGTTATTTTTAAAGGCCTACTGAAATGATTTTTTTTTACTTAAACGGGGATAGCAGATCCATTCTATGTGTCATACTTGATCATTTTGCTATATTGCCATATTTTTGCTGAAAGGATTTAGTAGAGAACATCGACGATAAAGTTCGCAACTTTTGGTCGCTGATAAAAAAAAGCCTTGCCTGTACCGGAAGTAGCGTGACGTCACAGGTTGAAAGGCTCCCCACATTTCCCCATTGTTTACACCAGCAGCGAGAGCGATTCGGACCGAGAAAGCGACGACTACCCCATTAATTTGAGCCAGGATGAAAGATTCATGGATGAGGAACGTCAGAGTGAAGGACTAGAGTGCAGTGCAGGACGCATCTTTTTTCGCTCTGACCGTAACTTAGGTACAAGCTGGCTCATTGGATTCCACACTCTCTCCTTTTTCTATTGTGGATCACGGATTTGTATTTTAAACCACCTCGGATACTATATCCTCTTGAAAATGAGAGTCGAGAACGCGAATTGGACATTGACAGTGACTTTTATCTCCACGACAATACATCGGCAAAACACTTTAGCTACTGAGCTAACGTGATAGCATCGGCCTTAACTGCATATAGAAACAAAAGAAATAAGCCCCTGACTGGAAGGATAGACAGAAAATCAACAATACTATTAAACCATGGACCTGTAAATACACGGTTAATGCTTTCCAGCCTGGCGAAGGTTAACAATGCTGTTGCTAACGACGCCATTGAAGCTAACTTAGCAACGGGACCTCACAGAGCTATGCTAAAAACATTAGCTATCCACCTACGCCAGCCAGCACTCATCTGCTCATCAACACCCGTGTTCACCTGCGTTCCAGCAATCGACGGTGCGACGAAGGACTTCACCCGATCACAGATGCGGTCGGCGGCTAGCGTCGGATAGCGCGTCTGCTATCCACCTCAAAGTCCTCCTGTTTGTGTTGCTGCAGCCAGCCGCTAATACACAGATCCCACCTACAACTTTCTTCTTTGCAGTCTTCATTGTTCATTAAACAAATTGCAAAAGATTCACCAACACAGATGTCCAGAATACTGTGGACTTTTGAGATGAAAACAGAGCTTTTTGTATTGGATTCAATGGTGTCCGAATACTTCCGTTTCAACGATTGACGTCACGCGCATACGTCATCATACATAGACGTTTTCAACCGGAAGTCTAGCGGGAAATTTAAAATTGCACTTTATAAGTTAACCCGGCCGTATTGGCATGTGTTGCAATGTTAAGATTTCATAATAGATATATAAACTATCAGACTGCGTGGTCGGTAGTAGTGGGTTTCAGTAGGCCTTTAGGTATATTTTTTCGCCGCAGTAGTATTAAACACAGTTTGAACAGTAACACTGTGTTTGAACATAGGAAAACATAACTTTATACTTTAATGAAGTGACTCTTTGGTGTACCACTACATGGAGCTCGCGTACCACAAGTGGTACACGTACCACAGTTTGACAATCACTGGACTAGATGTTTACCTTCTTGTGTAGTGACGACCGCTGCATTCAGATGGTTTTTGGTGCTGGAACTAATAGGCTTGTTGGTATACCGGTATTACGAGTTATATCGGTATATTTTAGAAAGAGGTATGTATTTGAGACAATACCACCATACTGATATATTGCGCAGCAAGGTTCTGGTGTCGCTACCACGCATTGGAGACACCGACCCTCTGCCACATTCACCTTCTCGCACACCCGACGTGCCCGCACTGTGGCTCCGTAGCAATTATAGCTCAGCTGAAAACCACGCTGACGTCATTTGGCAACAGAGACTGCCTTTTAAAAGGCACAGACACGCATGCACACGCTGCTCTTATTATGAAACTTCTCTTAACTGCATAAGACATACCGTATTTCCCGGACCATAGGGCGCACAATGGTCTATTTTCGATCTTTTTTCATA